>NW_026732217.1:317500-545963 GCF_028476545.2 Physella acuta | reverse complement strand
TATATTTATATTATATTTATATTTATATTTATATTTATATTTATATTTATATTTATATTTATATTTATATTTATATTTATATTTATATTTATATTTATATTTATATTTATATTTATATTTATATTTATATTTATATTTATATTTATATTTATATTTATATTTATATTTATATTTATATTTATATTTATATTTATATTTATATTTATATTTATATTTATATTTATATTTATATTTATATTTATATTTATATTTATATTTATATTTATATTTATATTTATATTTATATTTTATATTTATATTTATATTTATATTTATATTTATATTTATATTTATATTTATATTTATATTTATATTTATATTTATATTTATATTTATATTTATATTTATATTTATATTTATATTTATATTTATATTTATATTTATATTTATATTTATATTTATATTTATATTTATATTTATATTTATATTTATATTTATATTTATATTTATATTTATATTTATATTTATATTTATATTTATATTTATATTTATATTTATATTTATATTTATATTTATATTTATATTTATATTTATATTTATATTTATATTTATATTTATATTTATATTTATATTTATATTTATATTTATATTTATATTTATATTTATATTTATATTTATATTATTTATATTTATATTATATTTATATTTATATTTATATTTATATTTATATTTATATTTATATTTATATTTATATTTATATTTATATAATTTATATTTATATTTATATTTATATTTATATTTATATTTATATTTATATTTATATTTATATTTATATTTATATTTATATTTATATTTATATTTATATTTATATTTATATTTATATTTATATATTCTGTTCACTGCACACATAAAGCAGGTAAAAATAAGTCTCACGATTGCCGGGAATGCCCCATTTATTAATCGGATAAACCCGAGACTGTGTATAGCAGATGTTCTGCATAAAGTATCGTTGAAATCTAGTCTTTGTTCTACTTTTAGCATATAATCTAAATCTAGACTGAAATGTGAATCAGTGGACAGCAATTTCTATACACAAAAAAAAAAACAATTTAAAAAATGGCAATAGGCTTTGAATGAAGTGCTTTAAAATTATTGACATGTTCATTTTAATTTCACTTTTAATTTTATTAAAGAGAAAATAGTTTAGCTTACACAGATTAAAAAAATATTAAATCAACTATAATACATCTTAATCTAAATCTGATTTAAGAACCCGAGTGCCCAGATGTATCCAATCTTCTAGATTTTTTTCTTGCGGGTCCTTTGCCACCATCTTTTACTTTTGTGCAGTGGATCCCGTGATAGGGCCTGTCTTGCTTCCTGAGTAAAGATTACATAACCCAAATTAACACCTGGTAACAAAACTCAAATAATTAGCATATATATTATTAGGAAAACTTTTATTCTCAACAAGAGCGTTGAGCTCTTTTATATAAGTTCACTGGAAACAAACGCGCATACAGCCCTTAAAACCATACCAATATACAATCACATATTTCTATTGTCTATATGTAGACCTACTTTTTTTAAAACATAACTTGTGATATTTCCGCCGAAGACCAGATTTTCGACATGGTCAAAATTCATTTGGCTGATGTAAACATCAATTTTCTTGACATGAATTCTGAAATTAAAATACTTCGTTTTCTTTTTTTTTTAAAAGAGCGTGTTAAAAATACTTTAACATTGTTTTAACTCTTTTTGTACCGCAGCTTAATATAAAAAGAAAACAAACGACTGTTTAAAATTAATAAAATCTAAAAAAAATAAAATAAAACTGGAGTACACATAATTGCCTCTTAAAATTTGCTCACCATCTACAGTGGCTTTTTACAAATTTAAGAACAAAATTTCATCTAAGTAATAAAAATAATATTTAATATACCTATAAAGTGATTTGAACTTCTAAATGTCCACGTTTTTCAAAAGATACATTTAATAGACTGCTTTTTCGTTTTCTCAGATATTACAGTCACAAGAATGTATTGAAAATACTTTATAAGCTTTATAAGTGACCAACAATTTGTGTCGTGTCCTCACGCCTTCGGTGCGTGCAATCACCTCATGCACAAACTTAAAAAAAAACATCCACTACAAACGCTGTTTTAGCTAGTTGTCATTGAAACGAAACAATTAAAGAAATCCAACATAGATAAGCTGTATGTAGGTTGTCGTTTATTGTGGGGGCACCGTGGGGGTGGCGTGGTTAGGGGGGTATGGAGGGGGAACAGATTTTGTACACATTCCACTCCCAGCCCGTCAAGTTTTCATATTAAGAGCATTTACATTAATTAAATTGTAAAGCTTTTATAAATATTTATAATTACATCTCATGCCATAATGGGCTAAATGAAAAACTAAACAGTAAAGGAAAGCAAGACGAATACCAAAGAACACTGTAATATATTACGTTTGTCCAATCCAACAACTAGTTAGTATGGGATGAGGTGCGGGGTGGGGGTGGGGGGGGGGGGGGGGAGGGGAAAGGGGAAATAAAAACTTACATAGTTGTGGATTTTCTTTTCCTTATTTTGGCTACAGGCTGGATGTTAGTCTTCGCTTGCTTGACCATTGTGTCTTGCTTATCTAAACGGAAATATGATTGTATTATTTATCAAAACAGCAGTTTATGAGTTTATGTTCTTAATATTAAATTTATATTATATTAGCGTGCCCGTCCCCACGCGTTTCCGCGGGGCTAGAAGGAAGTCAGAGGATAGCCCGGAGCAAGTCGCAGTTTGCCGGGCTGACGCGCCTGATTCAATTTAGTAAACGACTATAATACTATAATACTAATTCTTATCCATATTCTATCACACTCTTTTAAACGCACGTAGTCGCCATATTGCTCACGGGACAGCCCGGGGTGCCAAATCGCACCATGATTCAATTTATTGAACAATTATAAAGCCCCCATTTTAACCAGTCTTTTGCACTGTGCGAATTTGAATTTTTCCCCACAGAAACTTTCTCAGGAGTACTCATCAAAGTATCATGGCACTCGGATGAGCAGTGTTGAACCTCATTCGAGTTTTTCATATAGCGTATATAGAGAAAAAAAATCGCACCCCCCCGGGGCGCCGCCATCGCGAAATAAATTTTTGTTTTGCAGAAACCTTCCCTGGAGTGTTCTAACCAATATTTGGATTTTAAAGATTTAAGGTAGTTTAATATCATATAAAAATATTTTTTTTACATACATGCATTTTCTAGACCAAATCCGGCTGAATGATTATGATCAGTATCCGATTGTTTTAACATCTCCATACGATTCTCCATAAATGGCTGATGATTCCCATTTAACATTTGGTGTTTTGACTGTGTTATATTGTGCTTTTCGTAGCTTTTATTTTCAACCGAGGACTTTTGTGGATCTGTGTTAGTGGATGAATCTGTAGTTGTAGTGCTAGTAGCTAGTGTAGTATCCGGATTTGTCGTAGTAGCAACGTTATCTACTGGTGTAGTTGTGGTACAAACTGTTGGTGATGTATCTATAGATGGTGCAGTATGATAATTTGGGGTAGTATCATCACTTGCATCAGGTGTAGAGGTAAAAGCTGTTGATGTTGTATCCATAGATGGTGCAGTATCATTACTTGGGGCAGTTTCATCTTTCGTATCTGGAGTAGTGGTAGAAGTTGTTGATGTTGTATCCATAGATGGTGCTTCATCATTACTTGGGGTAGTATCATCACTTGCATTTGGAGTAGTGGTAGAAGATGTTGGTGTTGTATTCATAGATGGGCCAGTATCAGTGCTTTGGGTAGTATAACCACTAGCAAATGATGAACCAGCTCGCGCTACAAAATAAAATAAAAGATACTTTTAAAATCGTCTATAGTTACATGAAATTAAGAAATGTTGAGAGAATTGTATTAGGCGAATAGCCCTAGTGTATTGTTTATGCAATTAGAATTTACACCAGCCATTGTATAACTAGTGTGCTAAAATTTTGCTCTGATTAAATAAAATGGTAAAATGGCATATCTCAACTCTATAACCAAAAAGTAAATAGAAGGTTAGAAGAGGGTTATCTTTATAGCAATTATAACTAACTAGGTAAAGCGGACAGTTAATAATGTTAATAAATGCTCACCTATCACTTGTTTAAACTCCATTTCACTTTTTGAAGAGTTCAAAACAGCGTCCATTGTCTCTTTGTTTTCTTTTGAAGACTTAGCGCCATGTTGTCTTAGAACTGCTACTGCTTCATTGTTTAAATACTTAATAGCGATATCCAAAGCTGTCTGATTGAAATCGTCTTCAATGTCAAGTTTAGCGCCATGTTGGATAAGCTCTTTCATGACGTCAATCTTTTTACTCAATACACTACAGCACAATGGGGTTCTCCCTAGCTGTCCTCTCATGTCAACATTAGCTCCGGCTTCAAGTAACACTTTCACGACTTCTGTAAGTCCATTCTGGGAGCTGTAGTGTAAAGCTGTATTGTTACATTTATCTACATCGTCAAGACAATATGTGTACTTCACCAGCGTTAAAGCTGTTTTCATAAACCCGGACAAGGCAGCATCAAGTAAAGCTGTTCGACCAAGATTGTCTCTGATGTTTGCCGAGGCTCCAGCTTTGAGTAATAAAACGACAATTTCGTTTTGCCCACATCCTGCTGAGTAGTGTAAAGCGGTTTTCCCAAAGCTGCTAATTCTAGTAACATCCGAAACTCTTTCTAAAAGTGACTTGACTAATTCCTCACTTCCATGCTTAGCTGCATAATGTAAAGCTGTTTCACCTCTTTTGTCAGTCAGATTTACATCAGCGCCTGCATCCAACAGAATATATGCAATGTCTTCATATCCACGTTCAATACACACGTGTAAAGCTGTTTTATAATCACAACCGTTCAGTTCATTGACATTGGCTTTCCATTCGAGCAGAAGTTGAACAAAATCTTTGTGACATAACTCAGCGCTTGCATATAAAGGGGTTATTTCTGAGTTCAACCCTGTTGTTTTTACATTAACATCCGCTCCATCCTTTAATAGAAGTTCCCCAGAATATAAATTGCTCTTTTCTGCAGCAAGATGTAAAGGCGCTTTGCCATCTAAATTCGTATTGTTTATATACATGTTTGATCTTGAAACTGTATATTTTTTCATTGAGTCGCTATAATTAGCTACTTAATCAGTAATAACTCTGTTTTTGAAAAGAAAATATAATGATCAACTGATCGTTTGTATTCTCCCTAGTAAACAATAATTTTTAAATAGTAAACAGCACAAAAAAAACAACAACCCAAAAAACTATAATTTGGAAAACAGGAAAAAACTGTTTGAAAAAACGTATAAATGTTAATGTATTCTTCTTTGTTTTGATCATCAAAGCTTAATTTTGAAGTATTTATTTTTGTATTGCAGGATGAGACACCATTCTTTGTTTATTTTGATTCAGTAACTATTTGACTTGACCTATTTTAACGAATAAAATAAATAGGCCGAAAACATGTATTACAATTTAAATGAAGTGTAATCACTATAAAAATGAACAAAACAAAATATTCGACATAGGTAAACTAACACTTATGACAGTTAGGAAAGTGCAATGTAGGTAAAGAATAATATATCACTCAATGTGATTGTTGTGTATATAAAACGTAGTGCAAAATTGAACAATGAAAGTATGACCGCCGAATTTGAATCCCGAGAATGATGTAATCGCAGTGATCGAAAATAAGGAAATAAGTTTATCAGAACGGGATGATGAATTATATGTGTAAATTGCTTTTTATTATTTCTCAAATCAATTACGTTAATATAATCATCATTAGAAGCATGAATTGCTTTCTACTGAATCCCCAAGTATTTATTTTAGACCACATCATCCCCTCATATGCCGAGAACAAGAAACTCAATGTCTACACCTGTTATGTTGATTGTTAGGTCTAAAAGGGGAGCTATATTTTATACAAAATTATGACTTTAAAGTAGATAAACAATGTAATTTGCCTAGCTCATTGATAATCAAACAGTTGTTTTATTCCGTTTTAATCTATTCTAATATTTAATTTTGTATGGCTAATTATCGCGCTGTTTTTAAAATAACGTGGAATGATGCTGTAAATGTCGTATCCTCAACTGGTAATTAAAACAAGCGGAAAAGAAAAAAAAATCAATTAACGAAATAAAAGTAGCAGTTCAACGACACGACATTCATCAACACAACAAGTAAAGAGAGCGCTTAAAAAAACTGTATGAATAACCATTATTTTTCAACTATGAGAAAACAAAATTTCAAGAACTTCTAACCTTTTGAACAAGACATTACTGCTTGAAGATATTGCGATAAGTTAGTAAAATACAGTTAAAAAAGCGACCTCATGCATGATTGTGACAGTGCACATGTGTGTAAGTGTGAGTGTGTGTGTGTATGTGTGTGTGGGGAAAGAGAGATTTTCAACAACTAGAATATATACTTGTTATTAAATGTAAAAAAAATTCAAATCATATTGAAAGAATTTTTTCTACGCCTTTTCTTGAACAGAAATGAATATTCGATAAGAAAGATGATCCTTTTTTTTTCTATTTTTATTTAGGAAATAACTTCTGAAGTGAATGCATACACAATTAAAAATTATATGAATGATTTACTCAAAGTTCACGAATGGAGAAACGATAATTATTTTAACATAAACAACTTACATGCAATCTAGAAACCCTTCGACCTAAGCGCCACTGAAGCAACATAGAGTTTAAAATGTAGGCATACAGCCGGATAAGCAGCCAATAGAAGTGACAGACAACTGTTGTTTACTGTGTTACTTAACTACAACATGGCAAAAAATAGAGCAGGTTAAAATATCGACCAAATATTGCTGGGGATTCCCCATTTTCGTATTCGATAACGTTTTAGAGATATACTGTGGGCAGAGGCGTATCCAGGTTTTCGTTGTAGGGGGAGCGAAAAGAGCAGAAAAAGGCGCCGAATTTTTAACACGTTCTATATACGTGTATTATATATATATATATATATATATATATATATATATATATATATATATATATATATATATATATATATATATATATATATATAATTACTAGCTTGTATATCATTACTTCGCTATGATGAAAAATAAATTGAAAGTAGCACTCTGAAGAAATAAGAAAAAACACACAATGTAGGCCGACAAAACAAAAATTGTATCAAGCTAAACAAATATATATATATATATATATATATATATATATATATATATATATATATATATATATATATATATATATATATATATATATATATATATATATATGTATATATATTTATATATATATACTAAAACCAAAAACAATGAACGTAACACATTCTGTTTTGTAATTCTTGTAAAAAAAATTCTTACATAATAATGCCTGGGAAATTATTTAAGACAAGTGAAATAGGGGAGATAATCACTCTCTTAATATAAATATGTATATATCTATACATTTAATTATAAATGTCAAAGCAAATAAATAATTACTTAAGAATATAATGAAATTGCTTAACACTATTCGTGTTTACAAAATGTTTTTGTCTATAATCAAAATTTAATATATCGTCATCATAAATGCTAAAGTATTACAGCATAACGAAAGTTTTTAAAATCAGAGTTGGTATAAAATCACGTTTTTCGATAATATAGAAAAATATTCGGAATAATGGCCTACATTTAACTAACATTTGGTCTTTTAGTTCAGATCATATATTTTTAATTAACTACTGCTTCTTTGTGTTCTTTAAAGATCATTTTTAACATACTGATAGGTATGGGTTAGATCACTGTATTGATCACACACCTTTTTACTGGTAATTGCAAAAACAATATTCACAGAGTTTTACGTTTAAAAAGCTAATTTTCTGGCGGCATGGTACTTTGGTACATTATTACGCGTTTTTCTACATGTACTTAACAGATCAGTTCGGGGTGGGTTGGGGGGAGGTGGGTTCAACTTCATTCAACACTGTCCATTCACTTTAGGTCAATTATCCAACCCAGTGTATACCTAGGTGTGACATTAATGTCGCTCTACACAATTGTGGTGGTGAGGTGTGTGTGTGTGTGGGGGGGGGGGGGGTAAGATAACCAACTCAGAGTGAACATAGCGTCAGTTTTTAGATGACTGTTCTAAACATACATATATATTACACAAATATATATATTACACAAATATATATTACAGAAATATATTTAAATAAGTAGCAGTGGTATTATGACAATATTTTTTTACAGAGGGGTCCTTGGGGGAGGGGAGTTGTAACTCTTTCATATAATTTGTAATCGTAATCACTATCGCCCAAACTGTAAGAATACTACTACTTCATCGTGATGACATTGTTGACCTAGTCAAAATTTCCCCACCACTACGCAGTTTGCTCATAAGTAAATTTAAATAGAGGTGCAACATCTGTTGTATTTGTTTCTGTATTGTAATTTTTTAAAAAATTAATCACACTATTCAAACTGTATATATAAAGTAATTATGTGTGAAGTTTTATGTATAACATTTTCTAAATCAATTATTCGTAAGCAAATACATTATACAGTTGCCTTAAACTTAACACCCCTCTTGCCAAGTGGTACTACCGTAGAGGTTTTTTAAACATTGCAATGCATCGTAATGGTTATTTTTAGAATGGCAAACTGATGCAGCTGTTAATACGAGTTGTAAACGTAGACAATACTAGACTAGTACAATAATGCTTAATTGCTGCATGAAAAGAAATCTTGTGATTTACATAGATGTGCCGACCAAAAATATTTTTTTAACAAATATCATTGTTTAAAACTTTGAGTTTAAAAAGTTTCCAAAAAGGCGCCACTTTGCTGAAAATGGCCAGAGGGGGAGCGGCCGCTCCCCCTGCTCCCCCCTGCGTACGCTACTGAGGCCTAGTTGTTATGATCTCGCCATAGGAAAGATTAGTGATCTTGCCGACACTCACTTAAGTAAAGTTCCCTGGATATTTGTTTTGACTAATCAGTTGAAAATCTAACCTGGTAAACTATGGTTTTCTTTTCGCTCAAGAAGTTTTAATGCTTTAAGAACAGGATGGATAATATCTTAAATAATCTCTACCTGAACGTAAATCTATCAGTAAAGAACTTGGTCTTGTAATAGACTATCTGAGATTAGATGATGTGTGTCTTGCTAGGTTGTGTGTCTTGGCTTGATGTGTGTCATATAATTATATACAAATGTGTATTGTGGATCTCAATGGTAATTAGTCATGTGTTCCACTATGTCTCAGGTTCGACAAGCATTTCTCAGGCAACCTGATACTGAAGTAATATCTCCAAATGCATCTTCTGGTAATGCATGTGTTCTGTGTTACGATCTCACTTCTCTAGCCTTTTACTCTGCTTCATGGTGACAGAGAGAGAGAGAGAGAGAGAGAGAGAGAAAAAGAAAGAGAAAGAGAAAGAGAAAGAGAGAGAGAGAAATACATAGAGGGCAACAGTATGAGAGAAAGAGAGAATACTCTGTGTCTGGAGCGTTCTCAATGGAAACACTTGATGCCTAAATTGTGCTTCATATTTTGCCTCCCCGGATTTATAAATATTATACCTCCTCAAACCAGCCAGAAAATGCTGATATTCAAAGTTACTAATCACTTAATTTATAACTTAAAGGAAAACTATCTTAAAACGTAAAATACTAAATGGTTAAGTATTGTTTATTTGCATGAGAATATAAATAAAGAGAATCATAAATCAGAAGGTACGATTAATGTTGATAACAATTGTTGAAATCTAGTATATGTTCGACTGTTTGCATCTATATACTACTAAAACTCAAGTTTGTTTACATGTTTGTATATTTTTTTGTTTTTGTTTGTTTTTCGTTTTGTTTTTGTTTGTCTGTTTGGTTACATGAGAGAATCTGCACCATGTGTAGAGCTGTAAAATACGCATTTAAGTAGAGAACAATGTTCTTTTTGATTAAACTGTTAATTACAAATTTATATAAAGACGTTAATTAATTTATTGATATATTCATTGGTAGATTAACCACTTAAATTTATAAAAGTTCAGAACATTGACTTTACTTATAATGACGTCATTATTTACTTTTTATAACAATAATGGCGGCTTCAATCGAAAAATTTGTTGCCCATTCAAAAGTTTATACAGTTTATAAAGCAAATTTTCTGATCATGTTATATTTGTTCCAATTTTTGTTTTTGATGTTAATGATAAAGTTGCCTTTCGGACATTGGCGGGATACAGTGCAGGTGTCCTCAGCATGTGAAGGGATAGTGTAGTCAGAGCCATTCTCGGCCGAAACCTTTTTTTTAAACGATAAAAAACATGTTGTCTGAGACTTAGCGGGACACTGGGCAGGTGAAGTAGAGTTGGGCAAGTGTACAGTTCACCTGTGACGTCAGCATATAAAGAGATAGTGTGGTCAGACTCATGCTCAGCCGAAATCTTATTTTTAAAAGACAAAAACATGTTGAAATTGAGGGGGGGGGGGGGAAAACGACATTGGGCAGGTGAAGTAGAGTTAACCTGTTTTTGTTACCTCAGCATATGAAGGGATAGTATGGTCAAAACTATGCTCAGCCGAAATCGGTGTTTTAAAAGACAAAAACGTCTGAGGTGTGAAGTCTTTTTATATGTGGGGTCTGGTTTTTTTGTGAAGATAAGTGACAGACGTGATGTCATTTATGGATGACCCCCGAAAACCCAAGTTATACAAAGGATGACGGGTGGTCTAGTATATTCTAAATCTAGATGGAAATGTGAGACAATAGAAAACAATTTCTATACACATAAAAAACCACGGACAAATAATGCAATTGGCTTTACAAGTATTGACAAATGCGTTTTAATTTGACTTTTACTTTTATTAAAGAGAAAATAGTTTAAATTATAACAGCTTACACAGATTAAAAATGAGTAGAACAATTATAATACAACTTAATCAAAATCTGATTTAAGCACACGAGTGCACTGTCACACGCTGCTACAGATTTGTCCAATGAAAATGTTCCTCTCCTACCTGTCTTCCCCACCAAATTTGCCGTCTATGGCTAAGTACTTCACGTTCTCTATATTTACCTCGTTGCAGTCCCTTATTTTTGCAGTGTAATTTATATTCACATTTCTGAAACAAAGATAATATGTACATCATCTAAAATATTATGAAGTAATTTCAATTTATAAATAAAGATATTATGATTAGCCATTCATATCCTCTTATAAGTGAATATTTATGTATACATGTGCAACCTAGTTTTTTCTCTAAAATATTGAATTATTGTTACTTACACAATCGTGTTTACTGTATTTCCATTATTTTTTGTCATTTCAGTACTGAGCGCCCACTGAACCGAATCCAGCACAGTTTGTACTGGAAGGGAAATTTCATTCTGTGTTAGAATTTGTGTTTTGGTTTGTTTTGTTTCGTTGACATAATCCATGTCGCCCCATTCCCATGTGTTTGGCTTTGGAGAATTTTTTAAATCAAGGCTTGTAGATTTTAGATTTGGTTTTTTCAATCTTTTCCTATCATATGTTTTATAAGTTTTATATTTCCAGAAATATTTTCTTCTGTAACTATTGGCCTTCATATGTATTTGATGCCTCCGTTTTCTAGAATATTTTGCGCTACCTTCTTGATAATCAGCTGAACCACCTCGTAACAGGTTATAGTCGCTCTTTTTAGGCTGCTAAATGGACGAACTGTTTCTCATACTCTTTGTGGGATTTTTTATATCATCACTATAATGGTGCCTCATCAATTGATCAAAGCTGAAATTAACGTGAAAGGTAGCGTTGTATACGTTTAAGGTTCAAATAGGAGCAAGTTTAATAAAGTAAATTGTGTAATCATTTTAAATCTTTTTTAAAGAATGTTTAATACAGATTTATTTAATTCTTTTTAAAAAATCTATTTGTTCTTTTTATATTTTGTTCTGATGAAAAAAAAAGTAAAAAGGCAACTTAAAAAATATGTTTAAACTATTGTAAATTCGACGTACATTTTCTTTCTTTTATCCTTATTTCTTGTTATCCTTTTGTTTTGGAAGATACTTTCGATAGGAGTCTTTTCTCGTTCGACCAGCATATCCTGTTTATCTAAATACAAATAAAATAGTTGTATTATCTCAATAATTAACAGATTCAAGTTTTACGATAATATATACTTGCTGATTCAAGGATAAAAATGTTGACATTACCTTTAGTTTGACCTAGTCTAGATAACATTTTTTTACCACTGCATGAGTCGTCCCCAGGTTTTCCAGAGCATGGCTGACCCTTCTCTCCCAACGTTTCAAGATTTGTCTGTGTGAAGTTGTACTTTTGGTGTCTTTTATACATTTTATGTGTTGACTTATGTGGCTGTTTAAGCTGTGTAGTTTTGATGGTGTTTGTTGATGTATTTGTGGAGCTGGTAATTTGCTTTGTGGAGTTTGTACTTGTAGCTGGTGTAGACGTGGTGTAGGCTATAGTGGTTGTGAATGTCGCTGGTATAGTATCAGTAGCAGGTATAGTATCAGTAGCAGGTATAGTATCAGTAGCAGGTATAGTATCAGTAGCTGGTATAGTATCAGTAACTATAGTAGTATCATGAGTTGCGTCAGCTGTTGTGGTACAAGCTGTTGGTGTTACATTTGTATCTGATGCTGTATCCGTACTTGGAGTTGTAACAACTATTGTTGTGATAGAACCTGCTGTTGTGCTTGTTGTGTCCTCAGAACGTGGACTAACATCATCAGTAACACATGGAATCGTTGTAGCACAATCTATCGGTGTTGTAGCTGCAATACATTAAAACTTTAGGTAAAGTAAGTCTCTTCTATGAATGAAAAACAAAACAACTGATAATACCAACACTCTGGTATTGATTAAAAATTAAATTTATATTCATATATCATCTTCTTTCTTAACGTGCTATTGTATTTAAATACCCCTTTTAATGTTCGTTTTTACAATTTCTCTCTTCAAATTTACTCTCTGCATCTCATGGCAAATATAATTCAATTATTTTCCTTTCTAAACTTTTAATTTTCTTTTTAATAAAAAAAATGGCGTTCACGTCAACAAGGTAAAATTTTTCCCACTGCGACTGCTTATTTGTTGCATTGATGTTCCTTTATAGCTAAAACTGTGCTCTAATTAAAAATAAAAATTCGTAGCGTTATAATTTAATTCTTAATAATACATTGTCGCATTACTTTGCAGATATGAAGGAATCATCATCATTTCAAGTAAATGTACTTATTAATTAAAACATGAAATAAATTGTCGATAAAACTCACCAATAGTTGATTTTACTTCTGGAAATGTTGAACAGTCCAACATAGGGTTTATTTTCTCTTGGTGATCTTTAAATGCCTTATTGTATTGTTGTTTTAGAATTGCAACAGCACCATAGCAATTTTCAAAAATAGCCACATCTAAGACTGTCCGACAAAAACAGTCAAGAACGTTAATGTCAGCACCATAAAGTATTAGTAGTTCGAGGACAGAAGAAGCATTCTTCTTATTGAAATAATGCAATGGGGTTCTTCCATAATGGTCCCTGAAGTTAACGCAAGCTCCAGCATCCAGTAGCGTCTTCATGATTTCTGTGTCACCATTCTTGGAGCTGTAGTGTAAGGGTGTTTGGTTGAAATTGTCTCCCACTATAAGAAATTCTGTATATTTCAGCAGTGTTTGTAGTGTTTTCTTAAGCCCAAATATCACTGCATAGTGTAAAGTTGTTCGACCATCTTTGTCTCTGATATTTACCGCCGCGTCAGCTCTCAACAGAGTTTCTGTCAAAATGACGTTTTCGTCCTTTAGTTCGATGCTGCAGTGTAAAGCTGTTTTACCTTCTTTGTCACTGATATTTATTGCAGCATTTGTTTTCAACAGAGTTTCTGTTAAGACGATATTTTCATCCTGTACGCTGTAGTGTAAAGCTGTTTTACCATAGACGTCTGTGGTGTCAAGTAAAGGTGTACGTCCTAGCAGCATTAAATATGTATCAAAATCACAGCTTTTGACAGCGTTATGTAAAGCTGTTTTCTCTGCCGAGGCTACAGCTTCAAGTATAAAATCTACTATATCGTTTCTTCCAGCGCCTGCACAGTAATGTAAAACAGTTTGATGATTTTTATCAACTCTATAAATATGCGCGCCTCTTTGTATAAGCAGTTTGACGAGTCTCATACTTCCATAATGAGCAGCAAAATGTAAAGCTGTTTTACCTTCCCTGTTAGCCATATTTACATCAACGCCTGCATCCAGCAGAATCATTGCTATATCTTCATATTCATGCTTAAAGCCTACACACGCATGCAAAGCTGTATTATGATCAATACCATTTCGTTCATTTACATTTGCTTTCCATTTCAACAGAAGTTCAACAAACTCTTTGTGACCCTTTTCAGCGCTGATATATAAAGGCGTTTTTCCTAGACCATTATCTTTTGTTTTGACATTAACGTCTGCTCCTCCGTGTAATGACAGTGCCCCCAACACTGTATTGTTGGTCTCCGCATACAGATGTAAAGGAGCCTTTCCATCTGAACTGATACTGTTTATGTCAGTGCCTAAACTTGAAACAAATTCTTTTAACATAGAGTTACTACCAATCTCTTCAGATTGTTTTTGTGAAATAATTGTGTGTTGATTCATGAGTGACACCATCTTCGGTTTGTATTGTTTCCGGATCGTTTAGAATTGATCTATTGACAAATAATTTGATAAATAACTACATATATGTACAGTAGCTTTCATAAACTAACCGCCCCCACCTCAAACTAAAAAAACAACATCAAATTAGTCTCGGACGTTGGAAAACATACGCTTCGGATGCTTGATAAAAAGATACACAATTTTGCTTTCCTTCGGAGCAATTGTGTTATCAATAATTGATGGGTGAAAGGTTAAAGAAGACAAAACAGACTAAAGCATAGATGGAGATTTTCTTTTAAAAGTAGACTTCTATTACAATTATTATTTTTCGATAAAATAACTCATTTTGTTAATAATTTACTACTACAAGTGAAATGTATTCAATTTAAGGTACAATATATTTATCATAAATAAGTCAAATATAATCTACCTTTTTGACGAAATCAACACATCAACAACGTAGATTGAAGATCTCTAACCAGTCTATCAGGCGATTGAAAGAACACACACCAAATCTTATTTGTACACTGACAGTTTACACATCGATCAGATAAACAAAAGGGTCAAAGTTTCGCTGGGGATTCCCCACTTCGTGTATTGGATAAACCCACGCCTATGGGTAGCAGCTGTTTGCATAATGTGTCGGTCAAGATATTTTGTTATGTAATTACTTTACACTGTATATGTACATAAAATGAAACTTGTTTTTTCTTAAGATAATCGACATTTAAATGTACATCTCACTGATTTGGTAAAATTTTTCAAAGATTTTCTGAAATTGAAATTATTCTGATTTTTTTAGCATTAAAAATGCTCAAATAGTCTACTACCTATTTACAGGGCAGTTTAAAAACAAATGAGAAGCTAGTTCAGGTCAGTCTAATCTACAATATGACTACACAACTTTGGCTCGTGGTTGTTTATCGCTGTCATTCATGATGTACTTTGGCCAACATTTGTAAAAAAAAAAAAAACATGAGTGGAGTTACCGCACCATGCAATCAAACTCATTGGTCTACACGACCGTAATAACTATTGTGAATAACGAACTTATTCAATTACTTATACAACTATTCATTTTTATAATCTTTATTTATGCTTTTATTACCTAACTGTTCTGGTGTTCTGTGTTGATCTATTTGATCCAATTGTAATGAAGAGATCACTTTCAATCTCTACAGATAAGTGCCTGATTACAACGCTAGAGTATAATAATTTCAACTTAATTAGTATTTGGTTTATCTCTAAAATGAATTGAAAGATTACTTTAATGAATAGCAAAGATACACAGAAAGTTGCGATCACTCTTTCAGTCTGGTGAGCTGCGAATGTTCAGAGGCGTAGCTAGGGGGGGGGGGCGGCCGCCCCGGGCGCCGACCCTATGGGGGCGCCAAAAGGGGTGGTAAAAATTTTTTAAAGCTGATTTTATGCTGCAGTTTTGAATTATAAACTGTCTAAGTTAAGAAATGTAATGGCTACACGCCTTTACATACTGATTTAACTGTTTTCTACCTTGATTTCTTAATGTAAAACATATACTCTTAAGAAACAGTGACCGGCAAAACCGCTTTGAAGCTTTCCCTAGATGGGGGGGGGGGGGCGCTTTTTCGAGACTTAAAACGGAAGAATTTACACTAGATTGTTGAGTCGATAAACGTTACCACTATTAAAAGAAACCAATTGTATTAAAACGTATTGTACGATTGTTGAACGGTAAAATACGTTAGAGACTTTTATCAAGATGGTGCAGGGGGCGCTTTTAGGCTAAATAAAATAGCGAAATTACACTGGATTCTGAGTAAACAACCTTTAGCCCTCAGAAAGAAACGAATTGTACTGTGCATTGTATAATTGTGTAACATTTTTTAAAAAAAGTTAGTTACGTTAAAAACCGCTCTACAAACTTTGTCCAAGATGGTTGTGATGAGTGTGTGTGGGGGTGGGGGGCGCTTTTTTCGCTAACAAACATCGCAAGTATTTGTACTGGATTGGTGGGTAGATAACTCTCTTAACACTTAGTAAAGAAACCAAGTGTATTAACGCGTAATGTACAATTTCACTAGCCAGTTTTGTTAAAAAAAAAGACGCGACTAGTTCTTTGTAAGATTCTTACGATTCTCTCAACTTCAACGTGAGAGATCAGATACTTTTGACTGATTGCATTACATCTTACCTGGATCACTGAACTATATGAGAACTAAATATCACGGATTCTTGAATCCCTAAGCCACTATCCACCACTTTTTTCCATGCTCTTATTTCATTCCACTGTTTGTAATCTAGCTCCAAGCCATACAGTTAAAGAGACCACATTTAGTTATAGATCCTGATTGAATTTTTTTGACAATGCATTTGAATTCCACATTTTCTTAGAGTGTTAAAACGCGTTTTATTGCTGCTGATTATAATCAGAACGTCATGGGCTATCATTAAATTGATTGTTACTGCTTCTTCAATCAATACAATTAGTTCTGCATTTGTTGTTGACGTTGTGCGAGCAGTGTTTCTTCCAGACTTTTTTCTCCGGGGGGGGGGGGCACTTGAAATTTTCGGGGGGGGGCGGTAGACTTTCTTCGGGGGGGGGGGGGGCGGACACTGTTAAAGCTATATATTTTCTATATATAAATCATATAAATTTCATTTCGTTCGGGGGGCGGTAACAATTTTCGGGGGGCTTCGCCCCCCCCCCCCCGAAGAGATGCCTGGAAGAAACTCTGTGTGCGAGAAGGCAGGGCAAATCTGCGAAATCCAAGACTACGAGCTGTTAACATCCGTTGGATTCCAGTTTGTTTTCTCTAGCTTGTTTTGTCATACCATCAACCAATCAACGAAATACCCATGTCGTATTCCAATGTGAACAATGAATATTTCTGATACCTTCTTCTTGTATGTCACTTGTGTGTCCTTACTCTAATAAACTTCGAATCCAACTATGTACCATATCACAACAGAGATCTTTCCAAAACTAGAACATAAAAGGCTGGTCTAAACATATTAGCGTTAGCTACAAACTACCCTCTAACACAGATCAGGCTTATTTTTTTTACTGACATTACTAATCTTTCGCAAAAAAAGATAAACGCATCTTAATGGGAATTAAATTGTCGTAAAGTTTTAAGGAATGAAAATCATACAATGTAATTATTAAACCTTGTCCGGACTGTAGCACACACGCTTACACACACGCTTACACACACAAATACACTCTTACCCACACACAAGCTTATATATAAACACACTATCACACACACATAATTATACACACACACATGTATATATATATATATATATATATATATATATATATATATATATATATATATATATATATATATATATATATATATATATATATATATATATATATATATATATATATATATATATATATATATAAGGGGGGGGGCGCCAAACTGAAAGTTCGCCCCGGGCGCCGGGAAGGGTCGCTACGCCTCTGCGAATGTTATGTTGAAATCTAAATATTGTTAAAAAAATTCCAATCGTCACCCTCGGCTGAAAGTTTCCTATTTTTCAGTTTGCTTACGTCGCTTTCACTACAATGTTTACGTTTATGGCTTCTAAAACAGCAAATCAATAACACAGAAGGAGCCTGTATTTAAAGTTTTAGACACGTTATGTTTATATTTTGTTTATTAGCTTTACAGTATATAATTAAAAATACATATGCAAATGTGAAGATGAATTAAAAATATGTTGACAAATAATATTTAAAAAAAATTCTCTGTATTAGCTGTTTTACTTATGGTTTAGAGACCTTATAAATGTTTTTCAGTAAAACGAAGCTTGTTTTTTTGCGTGCACATAATCAAATGAGTAAATTGCCACCGTCAATGATGTACAACTGACTTAACAAACATTTGTTAATTTAAGTTTTACATTTTCACAAGATAAAATAGTAGAATGAAAAACAATAAGAATAAAGGGTAAAACACGTTTCCTATTTATTGACTCGTGTCCTTATGGCTAAACAGTATTTCGCAAGAAAAATTAAAACAGTTACTAAATTTGTTGCTAAGTCTGACTTGTCAACATTATTTCTAAAAATGTATACATAAATTCATATAATTAGAGATGTCATTTGACTAATTCAAGTCAAATAACTCTTTAAACATATCTACACATGTCTACATAATAAATATTGTCTACGTATTGTATAGGTATTGTCTAAACATTGTCTACATATAGTCTATATACTACCCAAACACAGTCTTCCCTATAGGGCTGGTAAGTAAGTAGGTCATCAACCAGTTCTATGGCTCATGCAGGTTTTATTGATCCGTAGAACTAGTTGGTGACCTACTTACCAGCCCTGTACTCAGCCTGTAGTTCTGTCTTGTGCCCCACTAGAGGAGTCATTCACTGGCAAGTTCTAACCTATGGAGACGCCTTTCTCACAGACTTCAGAGAGGAAAAATGGATGCCAGGTCAAATTGTTCAATGTACAGGACCTGTGTCTTATAAAGTAAAAACAAATAATGGACTTATTGTCCGTAGACATGCAGACCAGTTAAAAATAACTTGCGCAGATAATAAGTGTGAACCTATCAATCCCACAAGATCTGACCGGTTCACACCAACTCAGTTTGTTCCACAACCAAGTTCTGTTGATATGAGTGAACCAAGTATTCTAAAGTCAGAAAATGTAAATGATTTAGATCCTGGACTTCCTGAGCTAGAGAGTCCAGATGGTCAGAATCTTGAGTCACCAAATCAACAGCCACTGAGAAGGTCAAACAGGACAATCAAAGTCCCAGATAAGTTAGACCTTTGATTTTAAAGGTTAAGAGGACTTTGACATAATTGTTTTGTATTTTAATTATGTTTGTAGCATATTTTGCATTTGTATGTAAGGATTTAATCTACCAAATGATTCAAATCATATAATGCTCATGTTACAATATATTTAGTGATTTATTAAATTGTTTAACTTTTCGGAAGGAATGCATATTATGTTTTGTATTGACTTTTGAAGTGTCATAAATGGAAAGGGGATCATTATTCAATCTTTCTTTTATTATTGCTTGGCAATTCTAATGTTTTAAACTAAAGAAGGAAATAGCAAAGTGATTTTAAGATACTATCATTTATTCTCTTGGAAGCTATGTTATTATTTACTAAGGGTAAAGGGATATAATATATTGAGCTTTATATTGAGGGGAACTCACTCTTCTTGTATTGGTTTTATAATGTTTGAGTGATGTCCCTTGCATGTCATGTGCTTCCGTTTCCGATGCTGAATAAACAAGGCGTACAAAATGGCTTCCTCGTCTGTTGTGTTATCTATCTAAGTACAAATCTACCACAGAATAGGGTACCTATTTAGCTCTATTTGCTTATTCAGTGTAGCTTTATAGTCCCCACAAATTCTTACAGAACCATCCTTCTTTAACACTGGCACAATGGGCGTTGCCCAATCGGAATAGTCTACCTTCTTTATGATGCCATTAGATTCCAATCTACTTAGCTCATTTTCAATTTTATCCCTCATTGCATAAGGTGGAACTCTAGCTTTGCAGTATCTTGGATTTGTGTCTTTAATGCTTATCTTCACTGTCCTATCATTTAGTAACCCTGAACTACCAAAGACACCTTCATTTTCAGATACAACTTTATCTATTGAAGTAAAACTAGATTCTCTTGCTTTGTTCACTGAAAATATACTTTCCCAGTCTAACTTAAGATCAACTAACCAGTTCCTACCTAGTAATGGTGGTCCGTTTCCTTCAACCACAAGAAGAGGAAGTTTAACACTTTGACCATTATAGCTTATATGAACTATACACTCTCCTATCACCGGAACATTGTCACCTGTGTATGTTGTTAGGCACTTCTGACATGGTTGTAGAGGCACTGATCCTCCTGTGACAGCGTCAAAGTCCTTCTTTGTGATGACGGTTAGAGATGCTCCCGTGTCAAGTTGGAAGATGATGCTCTTACCGTTGATACAAACTAGTACGTTGATGGGAGCATGACTTGTTGATTTCACAGAGAACAGGTTGAACTCCGGCTGCGGATCAGTTTGAGCATTTTCACTGGTAGAGTGGTTCATTGGTTGGGTTAGGCTGTCTTGGTGACAGTTAACATAGTGCTGCCTTTGGTTGCTGTACTGTCCTGACTGGCTAGATCTAGCAACAGACGAAGACTTTGCAAAGCAGGCCTTGGCAATGTGACCTTGCTTACTGCACTTATAGCAAGTTGCTGTTAAACTTGCATTGATGAGATGCATGGGGACCGTTGCATCGATGACATTTTTGATAATTATTACTAGATTTAGATCTAGGATTTGAACTTGCAGGCTGTTTAGCATAAGTTGAACTGCTCTGATGGGGTTGGTGTTTGTTGAATGACCTGCTGTCTACTGCATGGATACCTGAAGGCGCCAGAGATCTGGCCGCATCGGATGACTGCTGGAATGAAGTTGCAAGTTGTATTTTTTTTCCAATGTTAGATCTGACTCGAGAAGCAACTTTCTTTGAACATCAGGGCTGTTTACACCTGTCACAAAATTTTCACATAGTCTGTCAGACAGCGTGTCCCCGAATTCACAGAATTCACTTAGATGACGTAAAGCAGCAACATATTCTGATATTGATTCGTTTGGTTGACGAGTCCTACCGTCAAATCTGGCTCTACACACGAACTTTGGTGGTGCAGGCGCATGATGGTCTGTTAGGAGTTTGCTCAGCTCGTTAAAGCTCTTGGTAATTGGACTAGCTGGTGCGCATAAGTCCTTTAATAGCCTAAATTGTTGAGGCCCTATGACTGTTAACAAAACAGCTCTCTTTTTAGCTTCTATCGTCACGTCGTTAGCTTCAAGGTAAAAGCTTAACCTATCTAGATAATCATGAATGGTTTTTTCATTCGAATTAAATTCTTTTATCTGGCCATATAGCGCCATTATCCTACAAATACTTAGCAAATATGCTCATAGCAAGCTTCTTCTTAAGTAGGCATGTGCTCTTTTTAGTGGATGGTTAATCCTCGTCGCCAATGAAGTGGATTGTTATCTTTTAATTGTAGACAGATAATACAACAGACGAGGAAGCCATTTTTATGTACCTTGTTTATTCTTTATACGGAAACGGAAACATAACATGCAAGGGACATCACTCAAACATTATAAGACCAATACAAGAAGAATGAGTTCCCCACAAAATAAAGCTCAATATATTGCAGAAAAAACAACAACAAATCAAACACCATCACAATATTATTTTCTAACGTTAGTAGTAGGTAAAAAAAAGTATATTTCTCACCTTCAGACACGATGGTAAAAGCGACTACCAAAATCAGAAATAAGCTTGTAGATAATTTCATCTTGTCAACTGTTTTCCTTACTGTAATCACGACCGAACTCCTTGAGTGTGGTCTAATGTTCAACAGGTGTCCACACTCAGAACTCTATTTCAAGGTAATCCTCACCACTAGACGTGCGTGTTAAGTGAGGCTAGTGCTATTTTTAGGACACGGACTTCGGGGATCGGGGAGGTTTTGAATGTAATTAACATTTTAAAGATATTCAATTTTTTTTCTATCTGTCAGTGTGTGTGTGAGAGAGAGAGGCAGTCAGTTAGTCTTTCTGACTGTCTGTTGTCAGTGCGTCTGTCCGTCGTTCCATGTGTTTGTCTGCTTGTTCGTGTGTCTGTCTGTTTATCAAACTATCTTTCTTTCTTTCTGTATGTTTGTCTGCTTGTATGTGTGTCTCTTTATTTTTTTGTCTGTTTTTCTGTCTGTGTCTCTGTTTACCCGTTTGTCTCTATTTTTCTCTATCTCTCCGTTTGGTTTTCAATGTTAAACTGATCGACCTAGAACCACATTTGAAATTTAATTTAAATTCTTCTCTTAATCTCTTGGCTATAATTGGTTTTTAAAAAAAATGGTTTTAGAAAGCATTAACCATAGAAATGTTTTCAAACACCTTGGTCATTTCAAACGCAATTGGTAGTTGACAAACTAAAAGTTCGATTGCGCAGGGGCGCTAGGTACTGTTTCACTTGATTTCTCGTGCTTAATACTTCTTTGTGTATTGTTTATGGGTCGAAATGAATCTGTCATTCAAATATATATATATATATATATATATATATATATATATATATATATATATATATATATATATATATATATATATTTCAGTATACCTAATTAAATACATATATCTTTGTGCTTTTTAAAAATCTTTTTATTAATCGAATAAATCATCACATATACAAGAATAATAATAATTGTGAAAACTTTGAGTATATTTAATTTGGTCTTGATTATAGTGTAGCGTAATATAACTCTTACACGATCCATAATTTTATGGGGACGACGTGGTCGAATGGTAGAGCATACGACTGCTAGCCCGAAAGTCTCGACCCCGAATTCGGGTACAAGTCCATTAGTCCACCCATCCCACTTTTGACTCACGTTAGGGAAAGTAAAGGCAGCTGAGCAGTGCTGACCACACTATCTCTTCATATGCAGAGGTTACAAAAAAACAGGCGAACTCTTCTTTACTTACCCCATGGATAGTTAAGTTCTAATGAAACCTAATCCCTAAAACAAATGTCATCTATGCTATTTTTAAGTTTAAAAAAAAGTTTTTTTACAACTCAGTCTATCACATTTACTTTTATTTTTTACAAATGTACATACTAATCTATTTACATACAACTAAACATGTTAACAATGACATATTTCTGCCTTTCATAAGTAATGACATTATGACTTCCTTAATAAAAGTTCTGGTTTCCATTTGTCGTTAGATAGTCGACTTTGTCAATGATCATTTGCCTGCAGTGCAAATTATAGTTCTTTATAATATTGCTGAAAAATAAAGGGATTATATTGTTTTCATTGTAACAGGTGAGGTCTATAAATATAAACACTACATGCAGATTTTTATTTCAGAGGGTAGCTAGGAGAGGGCGACCGCTGCGGGATAGAAAATAAAAAACATCGTTCTGAGCTGTATTAATAAATTATACGCAAACTTAAGAAAATACATAAGTGCCTTGCTTTCCAGAGGGAATTAACTATTTCCATCATTAATTGTGATATCTAAATAAAAACTGTAAAAGGACAGGGATAAGTAAAGGCGCAAACACCCTTTGTAAATAGGGAGAAGCTTTTTTTGTTAACGTGAATAACTATATACTGGAGGGGGGGGGGTGCTAAATTGATTGTTTGACTTAGGCGCTGTATTAGGTCGCTACGCTTCTGCTTTACTTATAATAGCAAGTTAAAGAAAAATAGCTAAAATGTATAGACATTAGTAATTTAATTTTATCTAAACTTCAAAATACGATTTCTCTATTTTGTCTTCGTAATATTTTTTTCTATATTAGTAAACAAGAGTGTCACAAAGGTCTTTTGCCAGATTCCCACTAATCATTATCTTACTGTAAGCCTACATGAAACCATTGTTATTAACGACCTTTAGCAGTGATGTATATAATTGACTAGTTGTGACATCTAATTTTAAAATGTATAACAAAAGTTCCAACAGTAACACCAATATGGATTCACGTGTGAACTGATTTTATTTTTAAATGTTGTTTATCTTTCTATCCTCGTGTGGCTTAGGTTTAAATTGATAAAATTAGTTTTAACTAATTCATAATGCAGAGATTTTCTTGCGAACATTCAGGTAAATTTATTTTAGACAATAATAAAAAAAACAACATAAAATTATTAAGCTAAAACACTTGTTGTGGGGACGACGTGGTTAAATGCTAGAGCTAACGACTGCTAACCCGAAAGTCAAGAGTTCGGATCACAGGATCGAAATTGTCTGACATCATTGAGTTCTTACCAACTGGGCAAACTGTTGACCTCATTATCCTTTTGTAGGCCGAGGTCATTGAAACAGATAAACTCTGCTTTATGTCTTAGGCATTAACAGGATGATGACTCTTGTTTCAAATTAAAATGAATATTAATAACAAGCTGCCTACCCGTGCTCCGCCATGATAAACCTTTTTTAAATGTAGCAATTTGGGAACATAACAGATAAAAACTAAACACAACACTAACGCAACACAAAGACAACACAACACGAACACATCACAACCACAACACAAACACAAAACAAACACAACACAACACACAGACGAAGTATAGAGAAAGTATTGTAATTGATACGGAAAAAACATAATTTTGCAATCTTGTCCGTATGTCTGTGTGTCTGTGTGTGTGTGTGTCTGTGTGTAAACACGATAACTTGAGTACCGTTACAGCTAGGTTGATGAATTTTCAGACATAAGTATTTTATCAAAATCGTAGATACGTATCAAGTTTTTAGCGATTTCCAATAACCGGAAGTGGTACTTTTTCTATTTTGAATTTTTCAAAAGCCTATAACTTGAGTACTATTTCAGATAGATAAATGAAATTTAACATGTATGTAAAAGATTTAATTGTCTACCCTCTATCAAATTTTGAGTAATTTCTGTTGACCGGAAGTACTAATTTACGCTATTTCCGATTTCTCAAAAACGCATGTAAATTTAAAAAGTACTAATAATATTGCGCACTATTATGCTCATTTTGTTTTGGCGTTTGCTTGGTGCGCAATTATTTTTTCTACGAGATTCTATTCTATTTTTAAAAGTTTAAGTAATTTAAAATCATGTCTTTATTCCGAGTTATATAAGAATATTCGAGAAAGATTAGGGGAGATCACTCCAGGTTTATTTAACTTTGAGACCTCAATAAAAGTTTGTTTTCAAGATGGCCGCCGTTGCCGTAACAACCATACTTTCAGAATAGTCTCAGACGCTTGCAAATATTTTCCTCTAAGTACCCTAACATATATACACATAAATAAATAAGGCTTAATAGTTAAGAAGTTTATTCCGTAGCCTACATCCTTAAATTAGAAAGAACGAAAATATAAAAAAATAACATACTTTTTTGTTCCTCTCCTTTTCTTTTGCTTGGCAACTTTCAGGGTGCTAGTCTTTTTGCGTTTGACCATCACATCCTGTTTATCTAAACAACAATGGAACTTTGTGATTAAAAAGATGAACAAAGTGAATACTTTTAGAATAAAAACAATGTTTTGTCTTAAAATGAGTAATGTTTACCGTTTGTTTGACGTAGTACACTTGCATTTTCTTGAGCACGGTATGCGTCATCCAACAATTCATGTTTTTCAAAGAATGTCTGACGATTCTCCCCAAACGTTTCAAGTTTTGTCTGTGTTAAGCTTTCTTGAACTGGACTGGAGTTATCTCGTGTGTTTTTTAGAATGCGCGAATTGTATTCAGATAACTTAATGTGAGTAGATTTAGAATAGAGAGAAGTTTGGTAGATTTTTGTTTCAACAGCTGATTTTATTTCTGTAGCACTTGTGGCGTCTGTAGTTTTTGCTGTTGTGTTGGTAAATACTGCTGTAGTATCATTACTTGGGCCAGTTTTAGCCCATGCAGATTGTGTCGATGTAATACAAGTAATTGGTGTTGTAGTTTGTGATGTATTAGAAGTTGGTGTTATATTAGCAGTTGATGTTGTATACGTATTTAGTGTTGTATACGTGGATGGTGTTCTAGTTGATGTTGTATTAGTAGTTAGTCTTGTAGTGGGTGTTGTATTTGTTACACCAATTTCTTTTTGTACATAGCTTGTATCTTCAGATGCTGAAACTTCTATTCCAGTATTACCAAAGTTATGCTTGTTTTCGTCTTCTGTAGGTGTAGAAAATGTACAAAGTCTAAAACTTTCTGATAAACTGGTGTTTGTGAAATGCATTAATACCCTCAGGATATCTGTAAAAAAATATCAGTAAAAAGTTTAGAAATTTATAGTCACTTCAGCTATCTGAAGAAATTCAAATATACATTTATGGAGGTGCTCATGTATAAGATTACGATTTTCGTGCTGTTAAGCTCAGGGTTTAAAAGTATTAGTAACTTTTGTACAAAGAAATATTTAACTAGATGGGAAAACGCTTTTGGGGACGAGTTTTACCCCCACTCTAACCATCGCGACACATTGTCCAAAAATTTCAGACCCCTACTCAACGATCAGCCTATACTAGTTTCTGTAATCTACAGCCGCCCCCCCCCTTCTCAAATTCGGACTTGAAACAGCTTGTTTGTTCTCACGTAGTCCTTACGGTATATCTAAGTTAGGTATTTTGAACATATACTACAATTAGGAACAAGTATTTAAAAACTACAAACATTCTTGTAACAATTAATTTTTAAATGCACACATTTTACGCTACAATTTCTGTCCCTATCCTCACATCCGGCTCCACACACATTATCAACAGAAGTACTCTCCAAGCCCACCCCCCTCCACCCCCCCCCCCCCGCAGCTCTTGGAATCTGACTTCATTTTTGATAAAGAGCACATTAGACAATGGAAAGACATGATAATGATGTAATAATTTATGCACAGTCTTCTGGTAGGAATAAGAATCAACTAAATTAGATCATTCATAGTACGAAATAGTTTCTTTTAGGTTTATTTGGTTTAAAGTAATAACTAATAATATTTTATATTACTATAATCTATAACGGTAATTGATTTAAGTTAGGCAGAATAAACTTACAACAAATAATTTCGTTTACTAGACTTCTGATATATCTCAGCGGTGTCATGAATTTATTTCTCTTTTGTTTCAACAGTTCAGCGCCGTGTCGTTTTAGAATTGCAACAGCGTCATCGTTTGAATTTTGTATGGCCACTTCCAAGGCTGTCTGACCAGAAGTGTCAGCAATGTCGAGGTTGGCGCCATGTTGAATGAGCACTTTCATGACGTCAACAGTGTTTCCCTCAGCGCTATAGTGCAGTGGGGTTTTCCCGTAATAGTCTATGACGTCAACGCCAGCTCCGGTTTCAAGTAACGTCGTCACCACTTCTGTGTGACCTCTCAGGGTGCTGTAGTGTAAAGCTGTTCTGTTCCAATAGTTTTCCGTGTCTATAAAATCTGTAAATTTCACCAAAGTTGAAACTGTTTTTGGGTGCTCGTAGACGGCAGCATAGTGTAAAGGTATTTCACCCAGGGCGTCTCTGATGTTTGGTGAAGCTTTATATTTTAACAAAAGATCAACGATGGCATTATATCCCATTGCTGCGCAGTAATGTAAAGCTGTTCTACCGTAATCATCCTTTTTATTAATATCGGCACCTCTTTCTAGAAGCGACTGAACCAGTTTCTTATTTCCACTACATGCACTGATATGCAAAACTGTCCTATTATTATAGTCATGTAGATTTACATCAGCACCTGCAGCTAACAAAACGTCGGCTATCTCATTATGTCCATTTTCTACGCACAAATGTAAAGCTGTTTTACCACAAAACTTAGTCTTTTCATTGATAGATGCCTTCCACTGAACCAAAAGTTCAACAAAATCTTTGTGACCTTTCTCTGCACTTAAATGTAAAGGGGTTTTTCCAGACCCAAAGAAACCTGATGTTTTCACTTGGATATCCGCTCCACCTTTTAATAGAAGATTTCCGAAAAACGTATTGCCCCTTTCAGCGGAGATATGCAAAGGAGTTTTCCCGCAGTTATCCAATTTATTTATGTCACTATACTTTCTTGAAATAAGATCTTCTAACAAATTATTATTGTCCATCTCAGCTAAGAAATGAATCGGTGTTTTTGCGTAAATAAAAAAAGAAATACATCTTTGTTTAATAGAGTTATAACAGGAAATATTTATCCTTGTTTTAGTATAATAAGTATATACAACCGAGAGAATCATAATCAAATAGGGTAAACCTTGATGCATGTAATTTTGATAGTCAGGGTCCGATATAAAATACTTTATAAGCGTTAAAAATAAAGGTTGAGATAGAATGCGTTCATGATCTTCTGTAATATTGTGGATACTATCTTCTATTTGGTTAAAAAAAGTTATCGTATCGGTGGTCAGTTGATCAAATAGTGACATTATTTTCGATTGTATCTTGGTAGTATCAGAGCAGATATGTTTAAAACACCAGCAGACATTGATTTAAACACTAGATGATCAGTTCTCCTCGTTGGTACAGTTAAGTAAAAGTGTACGCTTAAACTGGACGCTGCAAATTGGCATTGGCATACCTTGACCGCCTCACCTTTACGTAATTAAAGCAAAACATATATATATATATATATATATATATATATATATATATATATATATATATATATATATATATATATATATATATATATATATATATATATATGATATATTAAACATTACAGGAAATTTTTTTCATGAAAAACATTTTAATAACTAGCTTTTATGTAATAATGCACTAAAAAGTAGAAAATAAATTATACACTACTATTTAAATAACTATAAAGAAAATGCTTGGATCACTTTAGTATTTATTGGATACTTCTAATTAATGTTTACGAAGAGACCTACGCTTTTCTTTATAGTTATTTAAATAGTAATGTATAATTTATTTTCTACTTTTTAGTGCATTATTACATAAAAGCTTGTTATTTAGTACTTTACATGTTTTATTACTTTTTCGTATATACGAAGTATAGAGAAAGTATTGTAATCGTGCACAAAAATCAATTGAAATTTTAACAATTTTCACCGTATTACACCTCAGTCCTTCATCACATTCGAAGTATAGAGGACTTATTTAATCGGGCAAAAATTATCAATCCAGATTTATCAAAATTAAGAGGTTTTATGCGTAATCCAGTCTGAAAAACTGGGCTTTGCAATTCTGTCCGTATGTCTGTGTGTGTCTGTCTGTCCGTGTGTAAACACGATAACTTGAGTACCGTTACAGCAAGGTTGATGAAATTTCATATATAAGTATTTTATCAAAATCGTAGATCCGTATCAACTTTTGAGCGATTTCCGATAACCGGAAGTGGTACTTTTTCTACTTTGGATTTTTCAAAAGCCTATAACTTGAGTACTATTTCAGATAGATAAATGAACTTTCACATGTAAGTAAAAGATCTAATTCTCTACCTTCTATCAAATTTTGAGTAATTTCCATTGACCGGAAGTAGTAATTTACGCTACTTCCGATTTCTCAAAAAACTAATGTGAATTTTTAAAGTACTAATAATATTGCGCACTATTATGCACTTTTTTATTTGGCGTTCACTTGGTTTGCAATTCTTTTGTCTACGAGATTTTATTCTATTTTTAAAACTTTAAGTATTTAAAATTGATTAAAAATCATGTCTATAGCCCGAGTTCCCATTCCGTGTTATTTTATATAAGAATATTCGAGAAAGTTTTGGGGAGATCACTCCCGGTTTATTTACACTAGAGTCGCATGACTAAAAACAATTGCGCACCTATTGAACGTGAAGACGCAATATATAACGTGATGTCTAGTGTATAATAGTCAAAATAGTTTGATGAGACAGCCTACTAACTTGGACAACATTTTAATTCATTCATAAAAATTAATCAGGCGACAAATTAAGTCAAAATTTAATGTCATGTCGCATTGTCTTCATGTCTTGACCCACGTACCAACTACGAACCGTATCTGTCAGTTAAAAGTGCCTGCAATTTCGCTCGGGCGTTTCGATCTAGACAGACTTACTACAGAGTGAGAGTGAGTTAAATAAAAGCTTGTAAAAATCAGAATAGTTTATAGACAATCGAACAGCTTTTTGAGTTAAATATCGCACATTTAACAATAAGAGCCTGTTATTTGATTAAAATAATTTTTAAATAAATGAGGAGTGGTCTCCCCTAATCTTTCTCGAATATTCTTATATAACACTACAGGGGATGGCAGCTCTGGATATAGACAATGTTTTAAATCCATTTTTAATTACTTAAGCTTTTTAAAATAGAATAGAATCCCTTAGAAAATAGAATTGAACACCAAGTGAACGCCAAATAAAATGTGTATAATAGTGCGGAATATTATTAGTACTTTATGAATTCACATGCGTCTCTTTTTTTGAGGAAACGGAATTAGCCTAAATTACTACTTCCGATCAACGGAAGTTTCTCAAAATTTGACAGAAGGCAGAAATTTAGATCTAATATTTGTATGTGAAGTTTCATTAATATGCATAAAATAGTACTCATGTTATAGGGTTTTGAAAAATTGAAATCAGAAAAAGTTCCACTTACGGATATCGAAAATCGCTGAAAAGTTGATACGGATCTCCAAATTTGATATAATACTTATATCTGAACTTTCATCAACCTAGCTGTAACGGTACTCAAGTTATTGTGTTTACAGACACAGACACACACATACACACATACAGACATATGGACAAAACTGAAAAACTATGTTTTTCCGACTCAGATAGGTGTAAAACGTCGAGATTCGCCTTATACCTTGTATACGAGAAAGTAAAAATAATAATTATATAATTAATAATTGATAAATTAATAAAGGAGTGATGAATGAATAATAATTGTTTATAATATAGAACTTTTAATTTACCTTAAGGTACAACACGTTTTTTTGTGATGGGATATATTGTATGTACAAGTTTTTTTACTTATTGTAATTACTCATTAACTACTATTTACATCTATGTTAATTTGGGTGTACGCTATTATAATGTATCTCACCAAAATATTTGCTTAGAATCCAACGCAAGTCAGCCTTACAAGTCACTCTATACGATTGTGTACCACTAATGATTAGACATTAGAGAGATAAGATAATAAACAAAAAAACCATGATATATATTTCACAACATGAATTCGTGTTTAAAAATAACCTTTAGGCCAGATAAAGATTTCCATTACTTAAGCAACAAAAATAGTACACTGATAATTATAATCGTTTCTAAATAATACTACACACAACTCTTTGTCCATATAAATTGAATAGATAATTACCCAAATTACTGGCTAAAAGCAAACAATATCTAACAACATGTTTAACATAGTTAAAAAATCTAAACACAAACACAAATATAAACACACACGCAAATATAAACGCAAACAATAACACAAATGGAAACATAAACTTAAACAAGGAGGACATTAGATCAATCGCTTATAAACTGTTATTGATAAAAAATAATAATGGATAACTAAATTCAGTGTATAAAGTAGATTACGGTAGTTTTAAAATACCTGGTTTTACTTACCACACTGTTCTTTATCAATCCGTGACAGACAAACAAACAGACAGACAGACAGACAGACAGACAGACAGACAGACAGACAGACAGACAGACAGACAGACAGACAGACAGACAGACAGACAGACAGACAGACAGACAGACAGACAGACAGACAGACAGACAGACAGACAGACAGACAGACAGACAGACAGACAGACAGACAGACAGACAGACAGACAGACAGACAGACAGACAGACAGACAGACAGACAGACAGACAGACAGACAGACAGACAGACAGAGGGACAGACAGAGGGACAGACAGAGGGACAGACAGAGGGACAGACAGACAGACAGACAGACAGACAGACAGACAGAGGGACAGACAGAGGGACAGACAGAGGGACAGACAGAGGGACAGACAGACAGAGGGACAGACAGACAGACAGACAGACAGACAGACAGACAGACAGACAGACAGACAGACAGACAGACAGACAGACAGACAGACAGACAGACAGACAGACAGACAGACAGGACAGGACAGACAGGACAGACAGGACAGACAGACAGACAGACAGACAGACAGACAGACAGACAGACAGACAGACAGACAGACAGACAGACAGACAGACAGACAGACAGACAGACAGACAGACAGACAGACAGACAGACAGACAGACAGACAGACAGACAGACAGACAGACAGACAGACAGACAGACAGAGGGACAGACAGAGGGACAGACAGAGGGACAGACAGAGGGACAGACAGACAGAGGGACAGACAGACAGACAGACAGACAGACAGACAGACAGACAGACAGACAGACAGACAGACAGACAGACAGACAGACAGACAGACAGACAGACAGACAGACAGACAGACAGACAGACAGACAGACAGACAGACAGACAGACAGACAGACAGACAGACAGACAGACAGACAGACAGACAGACAGACAGACAGACAGACAGACAGACAGACAGACAGACAGACAGACAGACAGACAGACAGACAGACAGACAGACAGACAGACAGACAGACAGACAGACAGACAGACAGACAGACAGACAGACAGACAGACAGACAGACAGACAGACAGACAGACAGACAGACAGACAGACAGAGGGACAGACAGAGGGACAGACAGAGGGACAGACAGAGGGACAGACAGACAGAGGGACAGACAGACAGACAGACAGACAGACAGACAGACAGACAGACAGACAGACAGACAGACAGACAGACAGACAGACAGACAGACAGACAGACAGACAGACAGACAGACAGACAGACAGACAGACAGACAGACAGACAGACAGACAGACAGACAGACAGACAGACAGACAGACAGACAGACAGACAGACAGACAGACAGACAGACAGACAGACAGACAGACAGACAGACAGACAGACAGACAGACAGACAGACAGACAGACAGACAGACAGACAGACAGACAGACAGACAGACAGACAGACAGACAGACAGACAGACAGACAGACAGACAGACAGACAGACAGACAGACAGACAGACAGACAGACAGACAGACAGACAGACAGACAGACAGACAGACAGACAGACAGACAGACAGACAGACAGACAGACAGACAGACAGACAGACAGACAGACAGACAGACAGACAGACAGACAGACAGACAGACAGACAGACAGACAGACAGACAGACAGACAGACAGACAGACAGACAGACAGACAGACAGACAGACAGACAGACAGACAGACAGACAGACAGACAGACAGACAGACAGACAGACAGACAGACAGACAGACAGACAGACAGACAGACAGACAGACAGACAGACAGACAGACAGACAGACAGACAGACAGACAGACAGACAGACAGACAGACAGACAGACAGACAGACAGACAGACAGACAGACAGACCGACAGACATACCTTTTAGTGGGATGATACCAATGCAAAAACAAACAGCAAAATATATAGAGAAAAATGATAATTCCACGTAATTAAGTGATTAATTCGAGTGTTAAATAGTGTTTTAAGAGGTGCAAATCGAAAGTTTGAGGGGTGGGGTGGAAATTGAAAGTTTGAGGGGGGGAGGGCGTTCAAATCGAAAATTGAAAGTTTGTCCCCGGGAAGGATCGCTAAGCCTCTGGGGGTAGTCACCATTAAGTGCCGCACCGGGTGACACCAGACCTCGCTACGCCACTGCTGCCAAAGTAGAAGAGGGTAATAAATGTGACGCCGACCAACTTGAATTTAACACGCCTACTCTAATAATTCTTTACTTCAGTTAAAATAGGCTTAAACTTAATTTTAATACCTTTCCTCTGTTTCCTTCTATACTCTTAGTAAGTTTGGTAGTGCATTATTTTAGTTGCCTTTATAGGTACTAAACAAAAGAAAAATGTAAGATCCACTAATTTTGTTGTCGCCTCAGAAACAGTTAGTACAGAGAGTTTGCACGCTCTCCTAGTCTGTCATCACGGTAGCAGAGAGATGGAAAATGTAATTAATAAAAAAAAATTTCAATGTAGCTGGGGGGGGGGGAGTATCTGGCGTTTTAAGAGCACCATTTATACGACAGTAGGTTATCTATAGCTAAAAACAACTCTGATGAACCGCGATATTTTACATCCTTCACTGTTCTGTCAATGTTTACATAAATGTCTACTACAACATGCAAACAGTTATACAAACTAAACGTTTAGACACTAAACTTTTATTAACACTAAAGTACATATTTGGAAATTCATAAATGATTATATAAAAGTGATATTTTAAAAGTGATATGTTGGAAATTGTTTGACTTTTTAAATTTTTGTACAGGAACAGGTTTAAATTAAAATGTAAGAGGCATTCAAAAATTTACAGTAATTAAGGAGTTTTAAACTTTTAAACATATACATCAGTATGAAGATAGACATTGTCCATTGAAAATATATAAATGTTTAATTTTACTTTGAAATTTTGTATCTATAATGTTGTAAAATATAAAAGATATAATATATGTATATATATAAAACATATATACAATAATATAAATATATTATTATTATATATAAATATTTATATATAGGCCTATATATAAATATATATTATATTTATATTAATATATATATATATATATATATATATATATATATATATATATATATATATATATATATTTATATTTAAATATAGGACTATGTATTTACTGTATATATATATATATAAATATAAATATATATATAATATATAATATATAAAATCCTGAATAGATTGTAATAATTATGAATATTCATTTGAAAATTATTTTATATAAACCAGAGTATAATACACGTACGCTTAAAACATTCTAGTGCATTTATCGACATATGTATATTTTGTTGATTTAATCTTTGTGAAAACTGATGGAAAAAGCTAAACTTATTAAATTACAAGATTAGATCATTGCGCCTTGGAAATAAAAACGTAACATATAGACAGTAAGCTGCGAGGAGCCTGATTTTGCCCATGTATTTTGCCCCCTCTCTCTCCACACAGCTAATGCGCCATAGGCAGAAGATTTACCAATAAACAGCTAGCAACTATTAATTTTAACATCCAAAATAACCGCGGGCATGGCATATTACTAACAACTCCCGAGCAAAGATTAAACATGGTCTAAATATCAAAGTTTTACAACCACCACCTACACTGTGGGGGTCGTCCATATATGACGTCACACTCGAAGGCGGGAGGGGGATCCGTAATTTGTGACGGTGTGTGATGAGGGGGAGGGAGGAGGTTCCGATGATGTGACGTCACACTTTTGAGTTATAAAAAAAATGTTAGAAAACGTATTTTAGGTGTTTTTTCGCGTTTTAGAAAATTGGTTTAATAAGTTATAATAGAAATTGATAAAAATACTCTATGTTGACTGAGTTCAAACAAGATTTTGAAAAAAATATCGATGTTTTAAGAAAAATTCAACTGCAATTTGGAGGGGAGTTGTAGGCTGAGGTGTGACGTCAGTTTAGGGGGGTGGGTGGTTCTGACGTTGTGTGACGGAGGGGGGGGGGGGAGAAGGTAAAAATATAGTTAAAAAAAGCGTGACGACATTTATGGATGACCCCTGGTTCACGTAATGGCAGAAGAGTCTAAAGCTGCTCTGTCACAAGCTCCTTTAGACTTGCCAATGAAGATGTTTTGATTGCTGTCCATGGCGAAGAACATTACATTCTCCACATTTAACTCGTTGCAATGTACTGTCTTTGGATTGTAATGGATACTCACATTCCTGAAAATAGTTATTTCAATTCACATGATTTTTAAAATTATTTTTAAACAATAGTATTAATAATGATATAGTATATAAGTAGGCACAGCGAATTTTGTAGGAAAATGGTGTGGGGATGCTAATGGAGTTACTAATAAAATGTTTTGAATTATCTTAAAACCTTTTTAAATATACTTTGTTTTGATAGAACGTAGCTCTATTGGCTTTTACGACAGAAAAAGCAGCGAGTAGGCCTTTATAATTTTTAAATTTTATGTAAAAACACAACCTCTATATTTTAATACACTACAGAATTGTTCAAACTTACATAACCGTCATTCCGCTGCTTCTTGCCTTTACATTTTCGGACATTTTCGCCATTTCTTTCTCAATGACATTTTTAAAATCAAGTAATGGAAAATAGTCATCTAATTGAGTCACAGATTTTGTTTGTGTTCGTTTGGTATCTTCAACATTCTCGATGTAGCTCTCCTCCAATATGTCGACACTATTGATATTAATTTTTTCTTGTGTTTTTACAGTTGGTGCAATGTCAGTATTATGGGTAGTTTCAACACTTGCATCTGGTGTAGTAGAAGAGGCTGTTGGTGTTGTATCTATAGATGGTGCAGTATCAGTACTTTGGGTAGTATCATCAATTGCATCTGGTATAGCGGTAGCAGCTATAGGTGTTGTATCCAGAGATAGTGTAGTATCATTATTTGTAACTAGAGTAGTTGTGGAAGCTGTTGGTGTCATAACCAAAGATGGTGCATTATCAGAATTTGGGGTAGTATCATCACTTTCATTTGGAGCATCGGAAGAAGCTGATGGTGTTGTATCCATAGATGGTGTAGTGTCATTACTTGGGGTAGTTTCATCACTTAAAGATGGAGTATAAGTAGAAGCTGGTGGCGTTGTAATACTTGGTGATGAAGTTGTTTCTGCATTACAAAATAATTATTTATTGAAAGTTTTGTGATTTATAGTTTACATGAAATTATGAAATATTTTTGAAAGGTCTTAGAATAATAAAGGGATGTGTGATGGGACTGTATGCTAGTTAAATATCTAGACAAAAAATGTTGATTTAATAATCATCATAAGAGACGTTGATTTATGATTACGCTTTAACATTTAATAAAAATGAGAAAAATTTATATATTGTGCAACATATTTATAGCTGTTAAACTCAATATAGATCAACTTTTCTAATAAAGGTGAAATTATAGATATAATAAAATGATAAACTTTGTCATGCAAAAAATTGTAATTAGAAGTGAGTTTTCCTTATTTTATGCAACTGTAATCAGACATATCAAATAAATTCAAACAAGCTCACCTGTCATTGGTTTTACTTCAATAAACGTTGAACATTCCACAACAGTGTTGTCGTTCTTCTCTTTAATCTCTGCTGATGACATAGCTCCATGTTGTCTTAGCACAGCAAATGCTTCATTGTTTGAAATCGTAGTGGCCGCATCCAAAGCTGTCTGACCGTTATTATCTGTGATGTCAAGATTAGCGCCACGTTGGATAAGTAGTCTCATGGTCTCAACCTGCTTGCACATTACACTGTAGTGCAATGGAGTACTCCCGAACTTATCTCTGCGGTCAACATCAGCTCCAGCTTCTAGTAACGCCTCCACAACTTCTTTAAGATCGCCCCGACAGCTGTAGTGTAAAGCTGTGTTGTCAAACCTGTCTCCGATGTCAAAAACGCTTGTTCTTTTTATGAGTGTTAAGGCTGTTACGGGATTTCTCGCGTACTCAACAGCACAGTGTAAAGCTGTTCGCCCACCGTTGTCTATGATATCTGCTGAGGCTCCAGCTTGAAGTAAAAATTCGACAATTTCATTTGAATTACTTTGTGACGCGCAATGTAAAGCTGTTTGTCCAAAATTGTCAATGCTATTGATAGCCGCGCCTTTATCTAAAAGCAACTGGATGAGTTTTTTACTATCGTTAACAGCAGCAGTATATAAAGCTGTCCAATTCGTCAAGTCAGCCGTTTGCCCCAAAAAGCTAGCATTGCGAATAATCGTATCTTTTTCATAAAACATCCTGTTAAGTTTCGAACTTCCTTGCCTAACAGCATAATGTAAAGCTGTCTCACCTCTCCCGTCAGCCAGATTTACACCAGCGCCTGCATCCAACAGAATATCCATTATTTCCACATATCCGCGTTCAATAGACATATGTAAAGCTGATTTTTTTTCATTACCATTTAATTCATTGACATTTGCTTTCCATTTCACGAGAAGCTGAACAAAATCTTTGTGACCATTTTCAGCGCTAATATATAGTGGAGATTTTTCTGGATATCGCCCTGTTGTTTTGACATTAACATCCGCTCCACAATATAATAACAACTTGCCAAAACTGACGTTGTTCTTCTCTGCGTAATGATGTAAAGGAGCCTTCCCATCTGAATCGGTACGGTTTAAGTCAATGTCTAGTAATGAAAGTAAATTGTTTATCGCTTTGCTAATACATTTCTTTGCTAAGTAGGAAATAGTCCCATTTTTTAAAGAAATATTGCTCCTTGATTTTTTGACTAATATAAGTGTAAAGAAAACAACTTGAATAACAAAGAGAAAAAAATACAAATAGTCCACACTTTGAAGGTGTAAAGTTTGTTGTAACAATTTTTTAAATTGTTTGTAATTTTTTGTGCTTATTTGATCCTCAAAAAATATTTTTGTAGCAGTGGTTTGTTGATCGAGGAATGACAGCATATTTGGTTTATTGGAGTGGAGATACGTTTACACTTGACCTATTTTAACGAATAAAATAAGCATGTTTAATAACTACCACTGAGCCTAGCCCCACACATTTATACAGACAACTGCTAGCAGTATCACCATTAACTGACTTCTTTAGTCTTAATTATCGCAAGGTATAGTCGAATGTTAGACCCTTTGCTGCTAGCCCGCTAACCTGAAGTTCGGATCTCAGTACGGACTTTTGGCTAAATGACGTCCATGAGACCACTTATCTCTTATGGGTACCTGACCTGCAGGGGAAAGTAATGGAGGCAGGGCATAATGCTGACCACATTATCCCTTCATATATGGGAGTCAAGAAACTAATGAACTCTACTTCATCTGCCCAATGGATCGCTTAGTCTAAAGAGGATCTTTACTTACCAACCCAAATTTAAATAACTTTAAGTTTCAATTCAATGATGTGTTGGTGGTATAAAGATTACCAACTTAGTTCTCACAATAACACAATTTATTGGAATTAACACATTTATTTTTAAATCCGCATTACCGTTTTAATTTAATTCTTTGTTAAAATTATAATAACAATTAAATTAAAGTCTTACTAAATATTGACACAGAAAGGTTTTAGCTCTGTATGTGCCCATTGTATAATGTATGATTTATTGAAAGCATATTTTAGCATAAAATATAATAATGTTCACATAAATGACTTACATGCAATCAAAGTATTTATCTTTGTGACGTATCCCTACAAGAACAGTGTATAGTCTAGAATGTAGGCACACACAGGAAAACCAGACCTTAGAAGGACACACAACATAATTTTTCTGTATATTTCTTATCTACAACACGTCTTTCTTAGACTACTTATAAGAATCGATGATAGCATTGTTGCGTTTCCCTATTTTTTATTCGGTAAGCACACAACATCTTACAGCTATGCTATGTGGGTCTAGAGGGGTGTGTGGCAGTTTTGTGTATAAATGTGTGTAGCGAGACTATGTATAAATTGTGTGTAAATGTGTGTTGCAAGTAGTGTAAACCAGTTGTCTGTATAAATGTGCGTAGCGAGACTTTGTATCAGTTTTGTGTAAATGTGTTGGTCAAGACTGTGTTGAAGTTGTGGGTATACTTATGTAAAGTCTTTTTTTTAAAGAAAATATGCGCGAGTGTGTAAACTACTGTGTGTCTTATCTATTTGTGAACTTTTCACATTTGTAAATTAAAAGTAATAAACCGGGAGTGATCTCTCCTAAACATTCTCTAATATTCTAATAAAACACTACGGGGGATAACAACAATATTTTAAATACATTTTTAATTACTTAAACTTTTAAAAATAGAATAGAATCTCGTAGAAAAAAGAATCGCACACCAAGTGATCGCCAAATAAAATGTGTAAAATAGTGCGGAATATTATTAGTACTTTATAAATTCACATGCCTTTTTGAGAAATCGGAAGTAGCGTAAATTACTACTTCTGGTCAACGGAAATTACCCATAATTTGACAGAAGTTCCACTTTAGTTTATCAGAAATCGCTCATAAGTTGATAAGGATCTAAAAATTTGATATAATACTTATATTTGAAATTTCATCAACTTAGCTATAAAGGTAGGCCTACTCAAGTTATCGTGTTTACACACACACACAGACACACACAAATACACACACAAATACACAGAAATACAGACAAGATTGCAAAACTATGTTTTTCCGACTCAAGGAGGTGTAAAACGTCGAGATTTGCGAAAATCTCGATTTTTTTTTGCACTACAATACTTTTTGTATATTTTATATATACGAGTGAAAATGCAGTCGAGAGACCAGAAGATAATTCCTTGAAACCAAGAATAAACTACAAAGCCGCAGTTTGAATTCGGAGTTGTCTCCCATAGAAGTTGCTGTCCCAGCTGTGGAACTTCATATGCCCAAGGGTTTTAACTCAGGACTTTTCGGTTTAGAAACCATGAGCTTATTGACATGAAGACGCCGAACCCTCCAAACAACCTGATACTGATGTAATTTCTCCAAAGGCATCTTCTTGTAACGCATCTGTTCTATGTTACCATCTCACTTCTCTAGGCTTTTACTCTATTTCGTGGTACATGACAGCAAGAGAGAGAGAGAGAGAGAGAGAGAGAGAAAGAGAGAGAAAGAGAGGGTTCAATTTTGTTTATTTGCTTTAGAATATAAATAAAGACAATTAGAAGTCCCAAGGTACAATTATTGTTGATAATGATTGTTGAAATCTAGTCTATGTTCGACTTTTAGCATATAATCTATATCTAGATTGAAATGTGAGTCAATAGAAAACAATTTCTATATAAATAAAAACCTCTGACAAAAAAGAAATTGGCTTTGAATGTAGGGTGTTAAAAGTATTGATGCATGAGTTTTAATTTCTATTTTACTTTTATTAAAGCGAAAATAGTTTACGTTATAACAGCTTACACCGATTAAAAAAATTAAAACAACTATAATACAACTTAATCTAAATCTGATTTAAACACTCGAGTGCCCTTTCAAACGCTGCTCCAATTTTGTCCAATCAAGATTTTCCCCCGTCTTCCCCACCAATTTTGTCCAATGAAGATGTTCATCTGTTACCCATCTTGGCCACCAAATTTGCCGTCTATGGTTAAGTACTTCACGTTCTCAATATTCACCTCGCTGCAGTCCCGAATTATATTTGCAGTGTAATTTAGATTCACATTTCTGAAACAATGATAATATGTACATCATCTAAACATTATTTTACTTCAATTTATAAATTAAGATATTGCAATAGGCTATTGGAAGACTACTCTAAGTTAATATTTATGTATACATGTGCAACCTAGTTTTGTCTCGATAAAATGACATTTTTGCAACTTACACTATCGTGTTTACTGTATTTCCACAATTTCTTGTCATTTTAGTACTCAGCGCCCACTGAACTGTATTTAATACAGTTTTTACTGGAAGGGAAACTTCATTCTCTCTTAGCATTTGTGTTTTTCGTTTTGTTTCGTTATGATAGCCCATGTCGCTCCATTCTAACGTGTTTGGCTTTGTAGAATGGTTTAAATCAAGGCCCGTAGATTTTAGATTTGTATTTTTCATTCTCTTCCTATGGTATGGTTTATATTTCCAGAAACATTTTTTTCTGTAATCGTTGGCACTCATATAACTTTGATGCCTCATATCATCTATGCTGGTTCGGATCCGTTTTCTAAAATATTTCGTACTACTTTCTAAAGAATCAGCTGAACCACTTCTTAACAGGTTACTTTCGCCCTTTTTAGGCTTCCTAACCGACGAACTGTTTCTCATACTCTTTGTAGGATTTTCAATATGGTCACTAGAATTGTGTCTTACCAATTTGTCAAAGCTGAAATTAATGTGAAAATTAGCGTTGTATATGTCTAAGGCTAAAATAAGAAAAAATTGTTAAGGTAAATTGTGTAATAATTTTAAGTCTTTGTAATCTTGGTTTCACATTTTAAAAAAAAATTAATAAAAGTTTATTAATTTAATCTAGCAATAATTAAAATACTGTTTAAATTTAAGTTGGTTATTAAAAAAAACACAACTAAAATGATGTAAAAATTGAAAGTCAAAATGCAATTAAAAAAATAGGTTTAAACTATTTAAACTTCAACATACATTTTCTTTCTTTTATCGTTATTTCGTATGAACGTTTTGTTTTTGACGATGCTTCCGAGTCTAGTCTTTTCTTGTTTGACCATCATGTCTTGTTTATCTAATACAAATAAAACAGTTGTATTATCTCAATAAGTAAAGTCTTACTATAATAAATACTTATAGATTCAAAGTAAGAATGTTGACATTACCATTTGTTCGACCTAGTTGAGCTAAAATATTTTGACCACTGACTGAGTCGTCTAACGCCTCCATATTTTTTCCCAAGCATGTCTGACCATTCTCCACCAACGTTTCTAGAGATGGGTGTGTTATGTTATACTTTTGGTGGCTTTTATACATGTTATGTGTTGACTTACGTGGGTGTTTAAGCTGTGTAGTTTTGATAACGTTTGTTGATGTAGTTGTGTAGCTGGTAATTTGCTTTGTGGAGTTTGTACTTGTAGCTGGTGTAGACGTGGTGTAGGCTATAGTGGTTGTGACTGTCGCTGGAATAGTATCGGTACTTGTGGTAGTATCATCAGATTCATCAGCTGCTGTGGTACAAGCTGTTGATGTTACATTGGTAGCTGATGCTGTATCCATAATTGGGGTTGTAACATCTATTGTTGTGATATAACCTGTTGGTGTGGTTGTTGTGTCCTCAGTGCTTGGGCTAACATCAACATTTACACATGGAGTCGTTGTGCCCCAATCTATCGGTGTTTTACCTGCAATACATTAAAACGTTAGCTAAAGTAAGTCTCTTCTATGTGTGAAAACAATCTGGTATTGGTTAAAAATTAAATGTATATCTATTCGGGTTTGTTTCGTATCTTCCACATACTTATGCAGCTCTCACCCATAGTGTTTTGTTTTGGATAATTCTTATTTCTTTTCTCCTTGTTTTTGGTGGCACCAAGGACGCCAGTCGTTTCCTGAATATCCATCGTATCCTGTTTATCTAAATAGCAACATGTTTTATCATTTAACAATACCAATATATGGATTTTTAAAATTATAGGTATTTATCTTTCATATAAGTTTAATTTTTTTACATACGTGCATTTTCTAGACCAAGTCCAGCTGAATGATCATGAAAAGTATCCGATTGGTCCAATATCTTCATACGATTATCCAGGAGTGTCTGATTATTCCCATTTATCATTTGCTGTTTTGTCTGTGATAAGTTGTGATTTTGGTAGCTTTCATTTTCACCAGTCGACTTCGTGAAATTTTCAAATTGTTTAGCTGTGTTGGTGGATGTATCTGTAGTTGTAGTACGGGTTGCTAGTATTGTAATATCCGGATTTGTGGTAGTAGCAACAGTATCTACTGGTATAGTAGTGGTACCAACTGTCAGTATCTTATCTATAGATGGTGCAGTATGAGAATTTGGGGTAGTCTCATCACTTGCTTCTGTAGTAGTTGAAGAAGCTGATGCTTCTGTATCAATTGATGGTGCAGTATAAGTACTTGGGGTAGTATCATCACTTGCATCTGGATCAGTGATAGAAGCTGTTGGTGTTGTTTCCATAGATGGTGCAGTGTAAGTACTTGGGGTAGTATTTCCACTTGCAAATGATGTACCAGCTACAAAAAAAAGATAATTTTAAAACGTCTACAGTTGCATGCAATTAAGAAACGTTGAGGGAAACGTGTCAGGAGAATAGCCCTAGTGTATTGTTTATTCCATTAGAATTTAAATCATCCATTGTATAACTAGAAGTAAATTAAAATAGTTAATAGTTAGAACTAACCTGTTGTTGTGCTTGTTGTGTCATCGGAACTTTGGCTAAAATCAACATTTGCACATTGAGTCGTTTTGGGCCAATCTATTGGTGTTGTATCTGCAATACATTAAAACGTTAGGTAAAGTAAGTCTCTTCTATGATTGAAAAAAAAGGATAATACAATTTCTTACTCTTTCTTTAAATTTTTTTCTCTGAATCTCATGGCAATTATAATTCAATTTTTGTTCGTTTCTAAACTTATAATTTTCTTTTCAACAACGAAAAAATATTTACCACTGCGCCTGCTTATTTGATGCTTTGATGCTACTTTATAGCTAAAACTGTGCTCTAATTAAAAATCCAAATCCATTAAAATTAATTCTTAATAATAAATTGTCACATAAATTGTCACATTACTTGAGACATATGAAGGATTCATCATCATTTCAAGTAAATGTACTCATTAATTAAACACAAAATGAATTGTCGAAACAAACTCACCAATCGTTGATTTTACCTCTTGAAATATTGAACAGTCCAACACAGTATTTATTTCCTCTTGGTTTTCTTTTGAAGATTTAACGCCGTTCTGTTTTAGAACTTCAACGGCATGATAGTGATTTTCTTGAGCAGCCACGTCCAAGGCTGTCTGACCGAAAAAGTCAACAATGTCAAGGTTAGCACCATGTTGGATGAGCACTTTAATGACCTCAGATGCGTAAGAATTATTTATGTAGTGCAACGGGGTTTTCCCGTACTGATCCTTGACGTCAACACCAGCTCCGGCTTCCAGTAACATCTCCATGATTTCTGTTTCACCACTTTTGGCGCTGTAGTGTAAAGCTGTTTGGTTAAAGTTGTCTCCTATGTCAAGACCATCTGTATATTTCAGCAGTGTTTGAACTGTTTGTTTATATCCAAACATGGCCGCATAATGTAAAGCCGTTTTACCTTCTTTGTCTCTGATATTTACTTTAACCCTTGCTTTCAACAGAGTTTCTGTCAAGACGCTATTTCTGTAGTTTTTCTGTACGCTGTAGTGTAAAGCTGTTTGTCCATTTACGTCTGTTATGTCAAGAATATCATTGCACGTTACCAGTGTTTTAACTGATTCATTACTCATGAATCGGACAGCGTAGTGTAAAGCTGTTTGGTCTTCGTTGTCTCTGATGTTTTCTGAAGCTCCAGCTTCAAGTAAAAAAACGATCATATCACTTTTCCTATTTTGTGCGCAATAGTGTAACGGTGTACATCCGTTAACGTCTTTTCTATTAATATCCGCGCCTCTATCTAAAAGCAGCTTGACGATTTTCACATAATCTTGATCAGCAGCAATATGTAAAGCTGTCCTACCTTCCTTGTCAGCCAGGTTTACATTAGCACCTGCATCGAGCAGACTATCAACTAGCTTACCTTCTCTCTCTGATCTGTCTGGTACGTTAGGAGAAAGTAATAAAATATCCGTGTGTATCCAAGGTTCTTGTCCATCTTCAATATTTACATGTAAAGCTGTCATACCTCTCCTGTCTGCCAGATTTACATCTGCGCCTGCAGCCAACAAAATATCAAAAATGTCTTTGTTTCCTTTTTCAGCACTACTATGTAAAGGTGTTTTCTGATCTTTAGCATCTTGTGCATTGACATTTGCTTTACATCCCACCAGAAGTTTAACAAATTCTACGTGATTGCTTTCAACGCTTATATGTAAAGGAGTTTTTCCTCGATCATACCCTTTTGTTTTGATATTAACATCTGCTCCCCCTTTTAACAAAAGTGCTCCCATAATTAAGTTGTTTGTCTCTCCATATTGGTGTAAAGGGGCTTTCCCATGTGAATCTCTATAGTTTAAATCAACGCCTAAACCTGATAATATATCTTTTATTATTAAGTTACGTCCATTCTCCTCTAACTGTTTTTGCGAAGTAGTTGGTTTTTGACTCATGATCGACAGCATCTTCGGTTAATTTTGTTTCAGAATGTCCGGACTTGACCTATGGACAAATAAAAAAATAAACAAGCTACACACATGCAAAGTAGCTACATAAACTCAAATATCAAATAACAAAAACTCCACTAAATCTTTACATTGGATAACATACGCCGCGGGTTCACACGATTTTTCATTTCTATCGAACGATTGCGTTTCCAATAAATGTTGCATGAGCTTACAGAATAAGAACAGTGGCAGTCAGAACTGGGAAAGACATGTACTAGGAACTTGGCTCCGAGAAAACGTTAGTATAAAAAAGAAAAATCGATCTCAAATAAAATAAAATCACTGTGACCTGCAATAGTGACATTAGAGGCTCACAGCGATTGAAGTATTTTATGTGTGGATAAATATCTTTCAATACTTGACGTAATTTATCTGTTTTTTCTACTTACGCTAATTATGTTTAAAAATGAACTTTTATTTATCGTACTATATAATGTCAAGCAACAGTTATCGTACAAATATTAATTATTACCTATTGCAAATTGGTTTTTGGAATGAAAATTAATTTTCGGACACACTGGACGGGAGTTCGGGTCTAGGAACATGGATTCATTTGGGGTTAAACGACTATAAAGGGTGAGGTGAGAAAATGGGATATTGTTTTGTGCAGTGCAGCCTACAGACCGTTTCCGACTGGAAACTGGGTCGTCTAGTACAAATTAAATTTCCCTAACTATTATTTCTGACTTGTTGCGCTATCTATTCCTGCTATAAGATTTATAGAGAGTGTCTAAAAGTAAGTTAATAGAAATCAGTCACCCTTAAGTATTTGAAATCGAATTTGTAATATTTTCTACCAGCGTTGCTTGTGACTATTTTAATGTTGACTTCCTGTTTAGTTCTATTTTTGGTCGATTAAAAAATACAACCCAGTAGACCTCAAATAAATGAATGTTTAATGATGAATCGCTGTTAGAAATAATATGTAATATAATATAAAGAACATGTAGGCATAATATACAATATATTCAACATAAATAAATTACATTAAATCGAGTACTGTACCTTTTGACGTAAACAGCACACCAACAACGTAGAAAGAACTCTAGCCCAACTACTAGTCGACAAGGAATACACACCAGCTCTTTTCAGTACAATGTCATTTGACACATCGATCAGGTGAAAATAGCTAAAAATATTACTGGGGATTCCCCATTTACTTAATGGATAAACCCGAGCGTTTGGGTAATAGCTGCCTGCATATTATGGCAGCCGAGAAATTTTGTCATGTAACTAGACTATTAAGCCCTACATAATTTGAAAAAGAAATTGATATCACTATAATCGATATTTTTATGCTCATCATACTGATTTGGTAAGAAGCAGATGTATATTTTGGAACACATATTCTAAAATTGAAATTATTTTGATTATTTCGATTTAACAAGTCAGAGGTAGTTGAATATATTTCAGAATAGTTTTAATAATTACTCTCAAGTCACTAATAGAGTTTTATAATTAAATTAATCAACACCTGCAAAAAGTAAATAATACGTTTATGTTCAGAGAGAAATGTTTAGCGTAAGATTCTCCGGGCTTTGTCAAGCTTTATTATATTGACCACTGTATGCGTCGTCCAACATCTCCTCCTATTTTTCAAAGAATGTCTGACCATTCTCCCCAAACGATTCAAGTTTTGTCTGTGTTAATTTTCCTGGAAGATATAGTGTACTGGAATTACCTGGTGCGTTGGTGTGAGTAAACTTATGATGAATGTATGCTTGTATATTTCAGACGTGAAGATATTTAGTAAGTTTTTATCTTTGAATTTCACAAGTTGTAAGATAGGAAGCTCTAGTAGAGTTGTCAGTTTTTGTTGGCATAGTTGTATTGAAAGTAATTAGTAGCCTCGTAGTGTTAACTTTGTGTAGTATCTAAACTTGCTGCTGGTGGCGTTGTCGCAAAATGGTGATGTATATGTATTTAGTGATATATTTGGTGTTTTAGTTCTTCTATCATTGTTAAGTCAGGTATTCACTAAGGTTTACTGTCTTGCAGTTTACATTTTTTTGCGGTGTTCCAAGGCTGATGTTTTGGATTTATTATATTTCGTACCGTTGTAAATCTGATTTGTTGACGTGCTCTATTAGTATAATTATGGGAATAATTTTGGGGTCTACTTCTTGGTATTTAGCCAAACTGTGACATTGGTTGTATAATAGGAACACAGACAATACGTTAATCCTGTTTACCGCCCTGGTAAAAAACAGTTTAGCATAAAAAATACACATTAAAAAACGCGAAAAATGAAAACAGTTAATGGGTTGTTTAAAAAAAATAAAACTTACTAGTGTTTTAATAGAAATAAAAATTGATTTACCCTTATGTATGGGGAAGGAGTGGTCTAGCGGTAGAGAGCTGGACCGCTAACCCGTAAATCTCGAGTTCGGATCCGGGTTCAAGTCAGTAGACTGTCCTTAACTTTGATGTGTACCTAACTCACGTTAGGCGGCTGGGCATACTGCTGACCACATTATCTCTACATATGCCGAGGTCATAGAAACAAGTGAAAACCACTTCACTTGCCCTATAGACCGTCAGGTTCGAAAGGGAACTTTACTTCACTTTACTTACCTTTTTGTGTTGAATTCTACACATCCAAGTCACATAATATTTATATTCAGACCATTGCCAGCTATTATACGGACTGCCAAAGTACAACAGATGTGACGCCGACCAATACAAATTTAACACACCTACTTTAATAGTTCTTTACTTCAGTCAAAATAGTCTTATCATTAATTTTACTACCCCCCTGTTTCCGTCTATATTGCGTAAGTGTGGTAGTGCATTATTTTAGTTGCCTTTACAGGTACTAAACATAGAAATTGTTAGATCCAATAATCTTGTTGTCTTCTCACAAACTGTGACTAAGAGAGTGAGCAAACTATCAGTACAGTCATCACAGCTATTATCAATAGTAGGAGAGTAGTAGGAGTATAATTCAATTAAAATTGATCAAATCACAATGGGGATATATATGTTTAACGTTTAGTAATTTGCTGTTTGCTACAGAATACGGTAGCAGATAGATGGAAAAGGTAATTAATAAAACAATTTCAATATAGCTGGGGGGGGGGGGGGTGTTTTAAGAGTAACATTTATACGACTGTAGGTTATCGATAGCTAAAAAAAAAACTGCCACCGTTAATGAACGGCCTTTTTTTTTACCTCCTTTACTGTTCTGTCAATGTTTATATAAATCTCTATAACAACATGCAAACAATTATACCAACTCAATGTTTAGACACTAAACTTTTATTAACTCTAGACTACTTATTAGGAAATTCATAAATGATTATATAAAAGTTACACTTTAAAAGTTGGAGATGATTGTTGGAAATAGTTTGACTTTGTAAGTTTTTTACAGGAACATGTTTAGATTAAAATGTACAAGACATTCAAAAGATTTACAGTAATTAAGGAGTTTTACATTTTTTAACATATACATTAATATGAAGATGGACATTGTCCTTGAAAATATAGCTTCAAAGATGCATCAATACAAATGTTTAATTTTTCTTTGAAATTTCGCATCTATAATGTAGTAAAATATAAAATACATTAAACTCGTGGATAGATTATAATAATTATGAATATACATTTGAAAGTTATTTTATGTAAGCCAGAGTATAATACACGTACGCTTCAAACATTCTGGTGCATTTATTGAAATATGTATAATTTTTGTAAAAATGATGAAAAAACTAGACTAAGTAAATTACTCCATAGAAACTTAGATCATTACGCGTTGGAAATCAAAACGCAAGATATAGACAGTAATCTACGAAGAGCCTGATGTTGCCCATGTATAGGGCCCCTCTGTCTCCAAACCGCTGATGCGCTCTAGGCAGAAAATTAACCAATAAACAGCTTGCACCTATTAATTTTAACATCCAAAATAACCACGGACACTGCATATATCTAACATCCAACTAGTAAAGAACAAACAGGGTCTAAATATCCTCTATACGTTTCACAACCACCACCTGCACTGTAGGGGTCGTCCATATATGACGTCACACTCGAAGGTGGGAGGGGGGTCCGTAATTTGTGACGGTGTGTGATGAGGGGGAGGGAGGAGGTTCCGATGATGTGACGTCACACTTTTGAGTTATAAAAACAATGTTAGAAATCGTATTTTAGCAGTTATTTCGCGTTTTAGAAAACTGGTTTAATAAGTTATAATAGAAATTGATAAAAATACTCTGTTGACTGAGTTCAGACAAGATTTCGGAAAGGTATCGATGTTTTAAGAAAAATTCAACTGCAATTTTGAGGGGAGTAGTAGGCTGAGGTGTGACGTCGGTTTAGGGGGTGTAGACCTTTTGTGACGATGTGTGACGGAGGGGGGGGGGGGAGGTAAAAATCATCAAAAAAACAAAACAAAACGATGACCCCTGTACCCAACCAAACCGCCATTGGAGCATGGTTCACGTAACGGCAGAAGAGTCTATAGCTGCTCTGTCACAAGCTCCTCTAGACTTGCCAATGAAGATGTTTTGATTGCTGTCCATGGCGAGGTACTTTACGTTCTCCACATTTAACTCGTTGCAATGATGTATTATCATTGGATTGTAATGGAAACTCACTTTCCTGAAAATAGTTATTTAAATTCACATGACTTAAAAAAAATAAAAATTAAACAATAGTATTAATTTAGCTTATAAGTAGGCAAAGTGAATTTTGTAGGAATGCCAGTCGAATTACTAATAATATGTTATAAATTCTCTTAAAACCTTTTAAATATACTTTGTTTTGATAGAACGTAGTAGGTCTTTATAATTTTTAAATTTAATGTAAAAACACAACCTCTATATTTTAATACAATACGGAAATGTTCAAACTTACATAACCGTCATTCCGCTATTTCTTGCTTTGTCTTTTTCGGACATTTTCGCCATTTCTTTCTCAATGACATTAGTAACATCAAGTAATGGAAAATAGTCATCTAATTGAGTCACAGATTTTGTTTGTGTTCGTTTAGTATCTTCAACATTCTCGATGTAGCTCTCCTCCAATATGTCCACACTTTTGACATTAATCTCTTCTTGTGTTTTTACAGTTGGTGCAATGTCAGTATTTTTGGTAGTTTCAACACTTGCATCTGGTGTAGTAGAAGAGGCTGTTGGTGTTGTATTCATAGATGGTGCAGTATCATTACTTGGGGTAGTATCATCTCTTGCATTTGGAGTATTTGTAGAAGGAGTTGTATCCACAGATGGTGCAGTATTATTACTCGCGGTAGTTAGAACACTTGAAACTGGCGAAATGGTACAAGCATTTGTAAGTGTAGGCGGTGCAGTATTAATATTTGGGGAGATTTCATCACTTGCAACTAATGTAGAATTACCGGCTGTCGGTTTTATATATGTCGTTACAGTATTATATTCCGTGAAAGTCTGAGAATTGTCCTCTAACGTTAAATGCTTTGTCTGCGTCCAGTAGCATTTGGAAATTTTATTCGTTGACATTGGTTTTATTTGCGTAGCTTTGGTTGCGTTTGTTGATGTGGTTTCAGCGGTGGTAAATAACTTTTTAGGGTTAGTGCTAACAATTGGTGTAATTGTAGTGCCTACTATTTGCGTTGTGTCTGTAGCTGTTGAAGTATCAACAGCTAAAGCTAGTGCTGTGGTACAAGATGTTACTGCTGTATCTGTATTTTTTTCAGTACCTACTCTCACAGCTTGTGTCGTGGTGTCAGCTGTAGAGAAAAAAATTCTTTAGGTGAACGAAAGTGTGAAATATATCATGAAAAGTTTTATAATAATATTTCATCTGATATAAGCCAATAGAATTGATTTCACGAATGGCATGATCGAACTGCTATTATTATGCTGTTATTAAAAAATGTAGTAAAAATGTTAAATCATTTCTAATCCTTGTTAGTAGGACTAAAATGTAGATAGAAAGGTACTGTACTTATAAATAAGTGTAAATAAGCGAGCACAGGTAGCAGTTAATAATGTTTAAAAAAAATGCTCACCTATCATTGATTCAAACTTCGTTTCACTTTTTGAACAGTCCAAAAGTGCGTTTATTTTCTCTGTATTTTCTTTTGATGACTTCGCACCGTGTTCTCTTAGAACAGCAACAGCTTCATCATTTGAATACATAGTGGCCACATCCAAGGCTGTTTGACCGTAAATATCTTCAATGTCAAGACTAGCGCCATTTTGGATCAGCGCTCGTATGACGTCAACCATCTTATGACTTTGGCTAAGTTGGAATGGCGTTTGACTTCTCTGACAGATGTAATGTAAAGCTGTACGGTTCTTTATGTCTTTAGCATCAACACAAGCTGTAAATTGCATTAATTCTAAAACTGTTTCCCCATTCCAGGATTTTGCAGCATAAAGTAATAATGCTGTTTGACCATCTTTGTCTCTGATGTTTGCTGAGGCTCCAGCTTTAAGCAAAATAGCGACTTTTTCTTTATTACCCCGCTCCGCTGCGTAATGTAAAGCTGTTTTTCCCAAATGGTCGATGCTATTAATAGCCGCACCTCTTTCTAAAAGCAGCTTCACGAGTTTCTCACTTTCAGCAGTATGTAAAGCTGTCATGCCTCTAGAGTCAGCCTGATTTACATCAGCTCCTACATCCAATAGAATTTGAGCTAGATCTTCTAGTCCGTATATAGCGCACATGTATAAAGCTGTCCAACCGTTATTGTCACGGATATTTACATCAGCGTTTGCAGCCAACAGAATATCTATAATTTCCATATTGTATTCACGTCTAACACACACATGTAAAGCTGTTCTTTGTCCATCATCCTGTGCATTGACGTTTGCTTTATATTCCACCAGAAGTTTAACAAAATCTTTGTGTCCGTATAATGCACTAATATGCAGAGGTGTTCTTCCTGGACAATAATTTCCTACTGTTTTTACGTTTACGTCCGCTCCTCCAAGTAACATTTGTGCTCCAAGAAGTATGTTATTCTTCTCTGAATAAATATGCAAATGAGCCATCCCACTTGGATTCTTACTGTTAATGTCAATATTTAATTTAGAAATAATGTCTCTTATCACCATGTTACTATCATAATCAACAAAATTAGACATAATTTTCTTTTTCTAAAAACTCTTGATCCTCGTTCTTCTCACAATTAAATGTATAGTAAAGCACAGGAAAAACAATTGTGAACAGAGCAGGAAGTCTATACTCTGTTTTGGTTTAACCTGAAACGTAAGGGATATATAATTTAAAATTTACATGAGGTGTTATCCTAATCCCGATTTAGTTAAATTAACAACTTTTCCGTTTGTGATGGTAAGCTTGTGGTAACTAAACAGCCTCTGAAAAGCTGTACATTTTGTTTCTCCAGTTAAATTGGTAACATATAAAACAGCGAAAACAAACTCTGGCAGAGATTTTTTCATGTCTTTTTGGCTCCCCCCCATCCCCACATTCCAACGAACAAAAAAGTATTTATATACAAAATATATACTTAAACCAGTGTCCACTCCCCTCCCCTAGAAGTTTACGACCGAAAACGTCAAGTGTCCCCACACCCAAGGAGATAAGTAGAGGAAAGAAACACATCCGTTTTACATATCCTTTATGTTTAAGAGGTTTTAGGTGCTTATTCCACAGGTGCTTTGATAATAGGTGGTTTGGCCACAGGTGGTTCGAGGATTTGTCTATAGGCGGCCTGTCTACATGTATAATTTATAATGATAGTAATAATAAATTGTTGTTTAATTTAGATTCTTGATAAATTAATACAGTTTTTTATGACAAGGTTCCTTCGATGGCTATAAATAGAAATGTACCTGTACTAAAAATGTCAATGACAGTTATTTTAGTCCACTTAAAGGCTGATGGTAGGCATCTAGATTTATCAATACACATAAATTGAATACATGTTATGCTTATACTTTTGTCCAGTTTAATGTTAACACGTATTGTAATGTGTAGTGAACTAAAGTATTTTTTAAAAGAAAAAACGCATGGTATTGTATACTTATTTAATTTCAGCATCTTTTTAAAGACACTTTTGTTTATTGAACTACCGCGCCGTTATTGGAGTGACTAATATAACCTCTCGCTAAGGTAAATCGATTTAAACAAAGCCAGAAACAGCTCCTTAGCGACGCGAATCCGATCAATAAAACACATACATAGAAAATGATTGATGTTTGTGTGAGGATTAACGAAAAAAATATTCGTAACTATAAATGTTTGAAACTATCACCGAAACTAATAAAAATTAGAATTTTAAATATCATTTTTATATTCAATTGATTTTCGATAACAAAGTTGATAGCCTGTTTGATTTTATTTGTGAGGTTGAAATAATTTAAACGTTTGAAGTATATATACATCTTTCATTTGAAAAAAAAAATCCCAACTTCTGAAGACGGATTATTTAAAATGTCATTTAAACATAATGTAGACTAAACACTACTAAACAAAAATGAATTACATAAATCTTGTACTCTACCTGTTTTAAGTAGAACCAGCAGCCAGACAACCAGCCTATGGAAGTGATACAAACCAGCGTTCTCTGGTACTATATATAGCACTCATCGACCAGGTAATAAAAAATCAATTTAGCATCCGTGGGGATTCCCCTTATCGTTTAATTGATGTTTTCTTAAGGTTTTTATTTAGGTTGCTCAGTATTTTTGCTTGTGTGCGCGTGCGTGTGTGTGTGTGTGTGTGTGTTTGTGTGTGAGACAGACTGTTAATCTTTCTGACTGTCTGTCTTTCCATCAATCCGTCCGTCCCTTCTTCAGCTGTCTGTCAGTTGTTCCATGTGTTTGTCTGTCTGTTTGTGTGTCTGTCTGTCTGGTCGGTATGTTTCTCTCAGACTATCTGTCTTTCTGTATATTTGTCTGCTTGTATGCATGTCTTTTTTCTGTTTGTTTGTCTGTCTGTTTACCTGTTTGTCTCTATTTTTCTCTATCTCTCCGTTTGTTTTTCAATATTAAGCTGATCGACTTAGGATCTAATTTAAAATTTAATTTCAGTTCTTCACTTAATCTCTTGGATACAATTGGGTTTAAAAAAATGATTTTAGAAAGCTTTTACAGTAGTAATTTTTCCAAAGACCTTGGTCATTTTAAACACAATATATAGTTGACAAACTAAAAATTCGATTGCGCAGGGGAGCTAAGTACGGTTAACCTTTCCTTCTGGTGCTTAATGCTTCTTTTTAATAAAGCATTAATTTAGCGCGAAATTGTGTTTAGTATATAGCCTCAATTCATAACTCTTATTCACTAACCCCATGGACCGTCAGGTTCTAATGGAACCTAAAACAAATATCATCTATGCTTTATTTAAGTAAACACAAACAACTGTACACTCAGTCTTTTACATTTACTTTTATTTTAATTGTAACAAATGAGTGCAATAAATATAAACACTACAATCAGATCTTTACCTCAGAGTGTAGCATGGGGTGGGTGGGTGGGGCAGCCGAAAAACTATATTGGGACAATGATAAGTAAAAGGCGTCCCCACCCTTTAGAAACAGACAGACATACAGACAGACAGACAGACAGACAGACAGACAGACAGACAGACAGACAGACAGACAGACAGACAGACAGACAGACAGACAGACAGACAGACAGACAGACAGACAGACGGACGGACGGACGGACGGACGGACGGACGGACGGACGGACGGACGGACAGACAGACAGACAGACAGACAGGAGTATCAAATAATAAAACTTTATCAAATCACTATTGGTCGGTGGGGGGGGGGGGGTATATATGTTTTACGTTTAGTAATTGGCTGTTTGCTAAAGAACACGGTAGCAGAGAGATGGAAAATGTAATTAATTTAAAACATTTCAATGTAGCTGGGGGGGGGGGGGGGGAGTATCTGGCGTTTTAAGAGCACCATTTATACGACAGTAGGTTATCTATAGCTAAAAAAAACAACTCTGACACCCTTGATGAACCGCGATATTTTACCTCCTTCACTGTTCTGTCAATGTTTACATAAATGTCTTCTACAACATGCAAAAAATTATACAAACTAAACGTTTAGACACTAAACTTTTATTAACACTAAAGTACATATTTGGAAATTCATAAATGATTATATAAAAGTGATATTTTAAAAGTGATATGTTGGAAATTTTTTGACTTTTTAAATTTTTGTACAGGAACAGGTTTAAATTAAAATGTAAGAGGCATTCAAAAATTTACAGTAATTAAGGAGTTTTAAACTTTTAAACATATACATCAGTATGAAGATGGACATTGTCCATTGAAAATTTAGCTTCAAAGATGCATCAATATAAATGTTTAATTTTACTTTGAAATTTCGTATCTATAAAGTTGTAAAATATAAAAGATATAAAATATATATATAAAACATATATACAAAAATATAAATATATAATTATTATATATAAATATTTATATATAGGCCTATATATAAATATATATTATATTTAAATATATATATTTATTATATATATATTAATATAAATATTAATATATATATATATATATATATATATATATATATATATATATATATATATATATATATATATATATATTTATATTTATATTTATATTTATATTTATATTTATATTTATATTTAAATATAGGCCTATATATTTACTATATATATATATATATATATATATATATATATATATATATATATATATATATATATATATATATATATATATATAAATATATATAAATATAAATATACAATATAAAATATAAAATCCTGAATAGATTGTAAGAATTATGAATATTCATTTGAAAATTATTTTATATAAACCAGAGTATAATACACGTACGCTTAAAACATTCTAGTGCATTTATCGACATATGTATATTTTGTTGATTTAATCTTTGTGAAAACTGATGAAAAAGCTAAACTAATTAAATTACAAGATTAGATCATTGCGCCTTGGAAATCAAAACGTAACATATAGACAGTAAGCTGCGAAGAGCCTGATGTTGCCCATGTATTGTGCCCCCTCTCTCTCCACACCGCTAATGCGCCATAGGCAGAAGATTTACCAATAAACAGCTAGCAACTATTAATTTTAACATCCAAAATAACCGCGGGCATGGCATATTACTAAAAACTCCCGAGCAAAGATTAAACATGGTCTAAATATCTAAGTTTTACAACCACCACCTACACTGTGGGGGTCGTCCATATATGACGTCACACTCGAAGGTGGGAGGGGGGTCCGTAATTTGTGACGGTGTGTGATGAGGGGGAGGGAGGAGGTTCCGATGATGTGACGTCACACTTTTGAGTTATAAAAAAAAATGTTAGAAAACGTATTTTAGGTGTTTTTTCGCGTTTTAGAAAATTGGTTTAATAAGTTATAATAGAAATTGATAAAAATACTCTATGTTGACCGAGTTCAAACAAGATTTTGAAAAAAATATCGATGTTTTAAGAAAAATTCAACTGCAATTTGGAGGGGAGTTGTAGGCTGAGGTGTGACGTCAGTTTAGGGGGGTGGGTGGTTCTGACGTTGTGTGACGGAGGGGGGGGGGGGGGAGAAGGTAAAAATATAGTTAAAAAAAGCGTGACGACATTTATGGATGACCCCTGGTTCACGTAATGGCAGAAGAGTCTAAAGCTGCTCTGTCACAAGCTCCTTTAGACTTGCCAATGAAGATGTTTTGATTGCTGTCCATGGCGAAGAACATTACATTCTCCACATTTAACTCGTTGCAATGTACTGTCTTTGGATTGTAATGGATACTCACATTCCTGAAAATAGTTATTTCAATTCACATGATTTTTAAAATTATTTTTAAACAATAGTATTAATAATGATATAGTATATAAGTAGGCACAGCGAATTTTGTAGGAAAATGGTGTGGGGATGCTAATGGAGTTACTAATAAAATGTTTTGAATTATCTTAAAACCTTTTTAAATATACTTTGTTTTGATAGAACGTAGCTCTATTGGCTTTTACGACAGAAAAAGCAGCGAGTAGGCCTTTATAATTTTTAAATTTTATGTAAAAACACAACCTCTATATTTTAATACACTACAGAATTGTTCAAACTTACATAACCGTCATTCCGCTGCTTCTTGCCTTTACATTTTCGGACATTTTCGCCATTTCTTTCTCAATGACATTTTTAAAATCAAGTAATGGAAAATAGTCATCTAATTGAGTCACAGATTTTGTTTGTGTTCGTTTAGTATCTTTAACATTCTCGATGTAGCTCTCCTCCAATATGTCGACACTTTTGACATTAATCTCTTCTTGTGTTTTTACACTTGGTGCAATGTCAGTATTATGGGTAGTTTCAACACTTGCATCTGGTGTAGTAGAAGAGGCTGTTGGTGTTGTATCTATAGATGGTGCAGTATCAGTACTTTGGGTAGTATCATCAATTGCATCTGGTATAGCGGTAGCAGCTATAGGTGTTGTATCCAGAGATAGTGTAGTATCATTATTTGTAACTAGAGTAGTTGTGGAAGCTGTTGGTGTCATAACCAAAGATGGTGCATTATCAGAATTTGGGGTAGTATCATCACTTTCATTTGGAGCATCGGAAGAAGCTGATGGTGTTGCATCCATAGATGGTGTAGTGTCATTACTTGGGGTAGTATCATCTCTTAAAAATGGAATATAAGTAGAAGCTGGTGGCGTTGTAATACTTGGTGATGAAGTTGTTTCTGAATTACAATATATATATTTATTGAAAGTTTTGTGATTTATAGTTTACATGAAATTATGAAATATTTTTGAAAGGTCTTAGAATAATAATAGGATGTGTGATGGGACTGTATGCTGATTAAATATCTAGACAAAAAATGTTGATTTAATAATCAGCATAAGAGACGTTGATTTATGATTACGCTTTAACATTTAATAAAAATGAGAAAAATTTATATATTGTGCAACATATTTATAGCTGTTAAACTCAATATAGATCAACTTTTCTAATAAAGGTGAAATTATAGATATAATAAAATGATAAACTTTGTCATGCAAAAAATTGTAATTAGAAGTAAGTTTTCCTTATTTTAAGCAATTGTAATTTAACATATCAAATACACTCAAATACGCTCACCATTTGTTGATTTTACTTCAGTAAACGTTGAAAAGTCCACAACAGTGTTGGTGTTTTTCTCTTTAATCTCTGCTGATGACTTAGCTCCGTGTTGTCTTAGAACAGCAACTGCTTCATCGTTTAAAAACATAGTGGCCGCATCCAAAGCTGTCTGACCGTTGTTGTCTGTGATGTCAAGATTAGCGCCACGTTGTATAAGTAGTCTCATGGTCTCAATCTTCTTACCTATTACACTGTAATGCAATGGGGTCTTCCCGTGCTTATCTCTGCGGTCAACATCAGCTCCAGCTTCCAGTAACGCCTCGACAATTTCTTTAAGAAATCCCCGACAGCTGTAGTGTAAAGCTGTATTGTCATACATATCTCCGATGTCAAAAACACGTGTCTTTTTTAACAATGTTAAGGCTGTTACGGGATTTTGTGCGTAGTTCACAGCATAGTGTAAAGCTGTTTGACCACTATTATCTATGATATCTGCTGAGGCTCCAGCTTCAAGTAAAAAATCGACTATTTCACTTAAACCGTTGTGTGATACGTAATGTAAAGCCGTTTTCCCAAAATTATCAATGCTATTAATAGCCGCGCCTTTATCTAAAAGAAACTGGATGAGTTTCTTACTATCTTTAACAGCAACAGTATATAAAGTTGTCCAATTCGTCAAGTCAACCGTTTCCCCAAAAGCGCTAGCATTACGAATAATCGTATCTTTTTCATAAAGCATCGTATTAAGTTTTGAACTTCCATGCCTAACAGCATAACGTAAAGCTGTCTCACCTCTCCCGTCAGCCAGATTTACATCAGCACCTGCATCCAACAGAATATCCATTATTTCCACAAATCCGCGTTCAATAGACATATGTAAAGCTGATTTTTTTTCATTACCATTCAATTCATTGACATTTGCTTTCCATTTCACGAGAAGCTGAACAAAATCTTTGTGACCATTTTCAGCGCTAATATATAGTGGAGATTTTTCTGGATATCGCGCAGTTGTTTTGACATTAACATCCGCTCCACAATATAATAACAACTTGCCAAAACTGACGTTGTTCTTCTCTGCGTAATGATGTAAAGGAGCCTTTCCATCTGAATCGGTACCGTTTAAGTCAATGCCTAACATTGAAAGTAAATTGTTTATCCCTTTGCTAATACATTTCTTGGCTAAGTAGGAAATAGTTTCATTTTTAAAACAAATATTGCTCCTTAGTTTTCTGACTAATATAAGTGTAAGGGAAACAGCTTGAATAACAAAAAGAAAAAAATACAAATAGTCCACATCTTTAAGGCGTAAAATGTGGTGTAACAGACTTATAAGCAATGCTTGAAAATAAGTGTAATTGTTTGTGCTTATTTTTTCTTTTCCTGTGTAGGTGTTGCTGATTTGATTCTCAGAAAATATTTTTGTAGCAGTGGTTTGTTGATCTAGGAATGACATCATTTTTGTTTTATTTTAGTGCAGATACTTTTTATTCCACCTACGTTAACGAATAAAATAAGAAGTCGAGAAATATGTATTAAAACTTAACTTAACAATTATTTCATCAACCTAATTAACTAAATTTAAATTTCAACGTTGTTAAACGTTTGTTTATTTTAGTCAGTAGAGTACGCAGGGGGGGGGGGGAGCAGGGGGAGCGGCCGCTCCCCCTCTGGCCATTTTGAGCAAAGTGGCGCCTTTTTGGAAACTTTTTAAACTCAAAGTTTTAAACAATGATATTTGTTAAAAAAATATTTTTGGTCGGCACATCTATGTAAATCCCAAGATTTCTTTTCATGAAGCATTTAAGCATTATTGTACTAGTCTAGTAGTGTCTACGTTTACAACACGTATTAACAGCTGCATCAGTTTGCCATTCTAAAAATAACCAGTACGATGCATTGCAATGTTTAAAAACCTCTACGGTAGTACCACTTTGCAAGAGGGGTGTTAAGTTTACGGCAACTGTATAATGTATTTGCTTACGAATAATTGAATTAGAAAATGTTATACATAAAACTTCACACATAATTACTTTATATATACAGCTTGAATCGTGTGATTAATTTAAAAAAAATTACAATACAGAAACAAATACAACTGATGTGGCACCTCTATTTAAATTTACTTATGAGCAAACTGCGTATTGGTGGGGAAATTTTGACAAGGTCAACAACGTCATCACGATGAAGTAGTAGTATTCTTACAGTTTGGGCGATAGTGATTACAATTACAAATTATATGAAACAGTTACAACCCCCTCCCTATAGACCGCTCTGTAAAAAAAATATTGTCATAATACAACTGCTACTTATTTAAATCTATTTCTGTAATATATATTTGTGTAATATATATTTGTGTAATATATATGTATGTTTAGAACAGTCATCTAAAAACTGACGCTATGTTCACTCTGAGTTGGTTATCTCCCCCCCCCCCCACACACACACCTCACCACCACAATTGTGTAGAGCGACATTAATGTCACACCTAGGTATACACTGGGTTGGATAATTGACCTAAAGTGACCGGACAGTGGTGAATGAAGTTGAACCCCCCCCCCCAACCCACCCCGAACTGATCTGTTAAGTACATGTAGAAAAACGCGTAATGATGTACCAAAGTACCATGCCGCCAGAAAATTAGCTTTTTAAACGTAAAACTGTGAATATTATTTTTGCAATTACGAGTAAAAAGGTATGTGATCAATACAGTGATCTAACCCATACCTATCACTATGTTAAAAAATGATCTTTAAAGAACAGAAAGAAGCAGTAGCTAATTAAAATAAATGATATGAACTAAAAGACCAATTGTTAGTTAAATGTAGGCTGTTATTCCGAATATTTTTCTATGACATCAATAAGCGCGGTTTTATACCAACGCTGATTTCATAAGCTTTTATTATGCTGTAATACTTTAGCATTTATGATGACGATATATTAAATTTTGATTATAGACAAAAACATTTTGTAAAAACGAATAGTGTCAAACGATTTCATTATATTCTAAAGTAATTATTTATTTGTTCAAACATTTATAATTAAATGTGTAGATATATACATATTTATATTAAGATAGTGATTATTTCCCCTATTTCACTTGTCTTAAATATTTCCCAGGAATTATTATGTAAGAAATTTTTTTTACAAGAATTACAAAACAGATTGTGTTACGTTCATTGTTTTTGATTGTAGTGTATATATATATATATATATATATATATATATATATATATATATATATATATATATATATATATATATATATATATATATATATATATATATATATATATATATATATATATATATATATATATATATATATATATTAGATTGATACAATTTTCGTTTTGTCGGCCTACATTGTATGTTTTTTCTTATTTCTTCAGAGTGCTACTTTCAATTTATTTTACATCATAGCGAAATAATGACATACAGCTAGTAATTATATATATATATATATATATATATATATATATATATATATATATATATATATATATATATATATATATATATATATATATATATGTATGTATGTATATATATATATATATGTATATGTATATGTATATATATATATATATATATATATATATATATATATATATATATATATATATATATATATATATATATATATATAAACGTATATAGAACGTGTTAAAAATTCGGCGCCTTTTTTTGCTCTTTTCGCTCCCCCTACAACGAAAACCTGGATACGCCTCTGATTTTAGTGCAAATAATTTGACCTATTTTAAGTAATATAATAAGCATGTTTATTAACTGCCACACGGTTTTACCTCATACACATTTACAGAGACAACTACAAAGCAGTCAAATATTAATAATAATTTTAAAAAGTCATTTTTATTACATCATAAATACAACCCGAAGTGGTTTAACTCTGTATGTGCCCTTTGTCTATTAAAATGTATTAAAATGACATTTAAAATGCCTTTTGTCTATCGTATGATGTATTAAAATGACATTTAAAATAAAAGAATGTTGACATAAACGATTTACATAGGAACATACCTTTGTAACGTATCCACCACAAGAACAGTGTATAGTCTAGAATGTAGGCACACACCGAAAAAACCAGCCCATAGTAGGGCACACAACATTATTTTTCTGTATTTCTTATCTAAAACACGTCATACTTAGACTGCGTTAAATATTCGATGATAACATTGTTGGGTTTGCAGCTATGTGGGTCTAGAAGGGTGTGTGGCAGTTGTTTGTATAAATGTGTTTAGTGAGACTATGTTGCAGTTGTCTGTTTAAATATGTAAAATATGTGCGCGTCTATCTGTATACATTTTCACTTTTGTAAACTTAAAATAAAAGTGGAGGCGAGAGAGCAGAAGAGAAATCCTTGCTCCCAATGTGTTTAATTTGTTTGTTACTAATACATTATGAGAGAAATATGAACTCAAGACAAAGGAAAGATTAAGGTAATTTTGTGCATTTATATTGAAAACTATGGCCAATCTAAAATTTACCCGAAGTCTAACTCACACGTTGGTCTACCCAAAGTTAAGGACCCTTGTTTCTTTGACCCTTATCGTATATACTGCAACCCTGCTGTTGAGTAAAACTTTCCAGTTTCATAAGTATATGTCAAGCTGATTTCAAAAGCTAAGTTACACTTTTAAAAAAGATCTTATATTGAAAAGGGTAGTTTTTATTATCTCGCCATAATAAAGATTAGTGGTTTAGCCGACTCTTACATTTATTTTGACTTGTAAATTGCCACTATAAACTGGTAGCTTTTGTTATTTTTACGATACGAATTTTGGGTGTTTCCAGAAACTGGTGGATGATTTAAATCCTCTCTAATAGAATTTACAGCTATAAATAAAGAAACGGGTCTTGTAGCAACATATCTCAGATTATATAATGTGTGTCTTGCTAAGTTGTGTGTCGTGGCTTGATGTGTGTCACCAGCTTCTATTAGACAGCATCTTGTGGATCTCAATGGTAATTAACCTGTCGTTCCAATTTGTGACAGCTTTGATACGAGCGTACTTGAAAACCTTTTTCTTCTTCTTTAATCTTAATTATAATTTTGGAAGGAATTCTCTCCAATATATTTGAATATTACGTGTCAACTTGTTATGCGCAATATAAGACGTTGGCTCATATTTCAGCCTCCTTTTCTTTTTGGATTTGCTTCCAAAGCAGCAGTTTGATTATGGAGTTGTTTCAACTAGAAAGTGGTGTCCCAGCTTTCGAGCTTCATATGCCCAAGGGTTTGAACTCGGGACTATTCGGTTTATCAGCCATGAGCTTTACTGACTTGAAGACGCCGAGCCCTCGAAATAACCTGATACTGATGTAATCTCTCCAAAGGCATCTTCTGGTAACGCATCTGTTATGTGTTACCATCTCACTTCTCTAGTCTTTTACTCTATTTCGTGGTGTATGACAGCAAGAGAGAGAGAGAGAGAGAGAGAGAAAGGGAGAGAGAGAGAGAGAGATAACATTTAAAATTATAGAGAGTACTATGTATTTACAGACACTCAATCGAGACACTTGAGTGCCATAAATGTGCTTTATATTCTACCACCCTGTTTATATTTATGAATATAATACCCACCTCAAGCCTATCCAGACAATGTTACATTTAAAGTTAATAAAACACTTAAACTATAACACAGAGGAAAAATATATTTAAAAAGAAAAATACTAAATGGTTGAATTTTGTTTATTTGATTTAAAATATTAATAAAGACAATTATAAACCAGAAGGTAAAATTAATGATGATAATGCTTGTTGAAATCTAGTCTGTGTTCTACTTTTAGCATATAATCTAAATCTAGATTGAAATGTGAGTCAATGTAAAACAATTTCTATACACATAAAAAACATCTGACAAAAATAGAAATAGTCTTTGAATATAGAGCTTTAAAGTATTGATATATGCGTTTTAAATTTATTTTTACTTTTATTAAAGAGAAAATAGTTTAACTTATAACAGCTTACACAGAGTAAACAATGATTAAAACAATTGTCAAACAACTTGTATAAATCTGATTTAAGCACAGGAGTGCCCTGTCAAATGCTGCTCCAGACATGTCCAATGAAGATGTTCCTCCGTTACCCATCTTGACCACCAAATTTGCCGTCTATGGTTAAGTACTTCACGTTCTCTATATTTACCTCGTTGCAGTCTCGAATGGTATTTGAGGTGTAATTTAGATTCACAGTTCTGAAAAAAAATGTACATCTCTAAATAAAAATATTGTAATCGTCTGTTGTCAGGCTATTGTAAAAACATTTTTTTCCAATAACTATATTTTTGTTGAAACTTACACAATCGTCTTTACCACCCTGCTAGCAATTTGTTTTCTAAAGTTTTTTGTTATTTTAGTATTTAGCGCCCGCTGAAGTGAATTGAAGGCAGCTAATACAGGAAGAGGAACGACCATCGGTGTGGCAAGTTTTGTTTTATTTTGTTTTGTTTCGTAAGCATTTTCGATTTTATTCCCATCCAATGTGTTTGGATTTGTAGAATTGTTTAAATCAAGGCCCGTACATTTTTCTTTCCTTTTTTTACCACATGCCTTATATTTCCAGAAATATTTTCTTCTGCAGGATAAAGTATTGGTCCACTGGCGATTTTGTTGTTGAAAGTGATGTTTGCAGGTTGGGATCCGTTTTCTGACAAGTTTTGAGCTACATTTTAAAGGATCGGCTGAACCACAAAGTAAACATTTATATCTGCCGGCTTTATAGCTGGTAGTTTTAGCTTTCTCAATGGACGAATTGTTTCTCATTGTCTTATCCTGATGGTTTATATCACCACTAGTGCAGGGGCTTAACAATTTGACAAACTGAAATTAAAGTAAAATGCAGATTTGTTTGTATTTTGGGTTGTATTTAAAAATTAGGCTTAAATCTTTGTGAACTGGATTTAAATTAAGTTGAAGAATAATTTATTTAAGTCTAATAATCACTAAAATATTGTGAATTTTGTGTAAAAAATTGGAACATGAACTAGTTAATTTGGTTATTAAAGACATAAAACTTTTGGATAACTGCTTAAACATTCACACAAATACTAACCGTGGAGGTTTTGTTCTGATGAAAAAAAAATCAAGTCTAAATACAGTATAAGAAAAATAGATTTAAACTATTATACATTTAACATACACGTTTTTTCTTTTTCGTTTCTTTCTGTTTTTGGCGATACATTGTCTGCTAGTTTCTTGTTTGATCGTCTCATGATGTTGACCTAAACAGGAACAGTTATATAATTACTTTTAAAAAAAAATAGTCTTCCTTAAATTCGTACGACTATAGGTACATTTAGATTTAAGGATGACAATTTTGATCGTAGTTTACCTTTTGTTTTACCTAGTCCGATTAAATTCGTTTGACCACTGTATTGGACGTTCAACATCTCGTGTTTTTCAAAGCATTTCAGACGATCCTCTCCAATCGTTTCAAGTTTTGTCTGTGTTCTATATCTTTTACAAATTGTATTTGTCGACTTTCGTGATTTTTTAAGATGAGTAGATTTTGTGGATTTTGTTGGTCTAGATGTAGAGCTGGTAATAAGCTGTGTAATGTTGGTACTAGCATGTGGTGTAATCCTGGTGTACACTATAGGTGTTGTAGGTGTAGCGGATTCAGTATCAAAACTTGTGGTAGTATCATCTCTTGTGGTACAAACTGCTGATGTTGCATTAGTAGTTGATGCAGTATCCGTACTAAGGGTTGTATAAACTGGTGTTGAACAGTCCAACTCAGTGTTTGTTTTTTCTTGGTTTTCTTTTGCAGATTTAGCGCCGTGTTGTTTTAGAAATTTAACGACACGATAGTGACATCCTAGAGTGGCCACATCCAAGGCTGTCTGACCGGAAGTGTCAACAATGTCAAGGCTCGCGCCATATTGTACTAGTACTTCGACGACGGAAGGATCAATCCACCCATTGATGTAGCGCAATGGGGCTTTACCGTACTGATCCTTGACGTCAACACCAGCTCCGGCTTCCAGTAACATCTTCATGATTTCCGGGTCACCAATCTTAGAGCTGTAGTGTAAAGCTGTTTGGTTGAAGTTATCTCCAATGTCAAGATCATCTGTATATTTCAGAAGTGTTTGCACTGTTTTTTTAAATCGAAACATTGCCGCATAATGTAAAGCCGTTCTACCATCTTTGTCTTTAATATTTGCCGAAGCATTTGCTTTCAGAAGAGTTTCTGTCAAGACGCTATTGTGTTTCTGAACACTGTAGTGTAAAGCTGTTTGACCATTTACGTCAGTTGTGTCAAGAATATCTTTACAGGTTACCAGTGTTTGAATTGTTTCATTATTCATGAATTGGACAGCATAGTGTAATGGTGTTTTGCCTTCGTTGTCTCTGATGTTTGCTAAAGCTCCAGTTTCCAGTAAAAAAAACATCATATTGCTTTTTCCGTATTGTGCTCAATAGTGTAACGGTGAACTTCCGATTACATCTGTTCTATTAATATCCCCGCCTTTTTGAAGAAGTGATTTGACGATTTTCTTACCTTCATAATCAGCCAGATTAACATCAGCGTCTGCGGCCAACAATATATCAATTATAGCTTTTTTCCCATTTTCAGCAGCAACACGTAAAGCTGTTTTATGATAAATATCATCCTGTTCATTTACATTAGCTTTCCATTTCACAAGAAGGTTAACGAAATCTGCATGAACTCTTTCAACGCTTATATGTAAAGGAGTTTTTCCTGGCCAATCATCTTTTGTTTTTACATTAACATCCGCTCCACCTTTCAACAGAAGTCCCCCCAAAACTAAGTTGTTCGTCTCTGCATAATGATGTAAAAGAGCCATACCATATAAACCCTACTGTTTATGTCGATGCCTAAACTTGAAAAAAAGTCTTTTACTACAGAATTACTATCATTATCCTCAAACTTTTGGTGTGAAGTAGTAGTTGGTTGATTCGTTACTGGCACTTTATGTTCACTTTATTTTGTTTTAGCATCGCAAGGACTCACTTTATTAAAAATTATCAAGAAAAAAAGCGACCTGCAAAAGCAAAATTAGATGCTCACATGTTTTTGTGTATAAAAGTGTGAATTACGTTGAACTAAAAGTTTTGATGAAATATAGGAATCTGATTTCTTAATGGTGCGAATAGAAAATGTGCCTTTAAAAGATTTACATATGACTTTATACTTATTATTCTGAAATAAAATTTGAGGAACCAATATTTCTAACCTATTGCGAAACACATTACAGCCTTCAGATATAGAATGAGTTTATTTAAATAAATTAATATAAAACTGTCACGCTGGAGTAGTAGTCAGCGTATAAGGGCGGTAGGAGTGTGGGACAGGAGTTTCTGACAAACGAAATAAAAATAAAATTTCTAATGTTTTATACAAGCCTAGCCTAAGAATTTACTAAAGATAAAATGAATCTTTTTATTTTAATGTGTACTTCCTATTTAATTCTATTTTTGGTTAATAATAAAAAATATAACTTCTGGGTTTGATAAAAAACTCAAATTAAACTGATTTAAAAAAAAACAAAACGTATTGCTGCAAATAACATAATGTGTCATAATTAAAGATTTAGGTATAAATCACATACAATTTAGTAGACATGCTGTACCTTTTTGGTGTAAAACTGCACAGGAAAAGCGTAGAATGAAGATCTTTAGGCAATCTAAAAAGAATACACACTTTCTATTCCGTAGGCCCTACACACCAAGCAGGTAAAAATAAGTCATAGTATTGCCGGGAATTCCCCATTTATGTATTGGATAAACCCAAGACTGTGCATACAGATGTCTGCATAATGTATCGTTTAAAATATTTAATGTAACTAAACTCTATATGCAGGCTTTACAAGTGAAAAGGAACTCTAATTAAATAAAACAATCGACATTTTGGTGCTCATCACACTGATTTGGTAAGAAACAGATCTACAATTTGGGAAACGTTTTCTCAAATTGAAATTATTTTGATAATTTCATTTGAACAAGACAGAGATTATTGAAAAATTCCAAAATTATTTTAATAATTACTTACAAGTCAGTTTTAAGACAATCATTCAGAATTTGTTTTTAGTATAAGTCAATCTAATCTACAAAATGAAAACACATTGCAGTGTCGCTATTTTGTTTCTCTTCTATACAAGACATTTAGGATAGAAATGCTTGCACATTTTGGCCAACATTTGCGAAAATAGAAAAGATTCGCATGAGTTAACGCACAACTGCACTATTGTTAAAATCAATCTTAGTCCTAATTCCTGATTAAATATTCGTTTTTACAATCTTTTCTTAGGCCTAAATGGCTGACTTTCAAGGTGTCTATAGGGCTGGTAAGTAGGTCACTAACCAGTTATATGGCTCATGCAGGTTTTATTGAGCCGTAGAGCTGATTGGTGACCTACTTACCAGCCCTATTAGCGTTATAGTTTTTTAATTTATTTTGATCAAATAATTATGAAACAATATCTTCTTATCAATAAAAATGAATACAAAGATTGCTATAGCCATCATCAGAAGGGGAGTTAGCTAGAAATTTAATTAATAATCTTGTAAGCTGTTAATGTTGTGATCAGATGATCTCAGACACCATAAAGGGCACTGTTAAATGGCCGGTCATACTTGTATAGAGTTAAAATCTAGCAATGTGCTGACCGTGTTTAAAACACATTATTGTGGTCGAGAATATTGTCTCTTTAATTTGACAGCAATTAAAACATTAAGAATAAAATTGATTGCCATTGGTTTTAACATTGATTAGCTATCTAATGTTTTCATTTTCAAAATAGAATATTGTCAGCTTTTCTTGGCGTAGCTGTATTTTTGGTACACAATACTTATGTAGTATCGACATTTCATGCTGGTGTTAATGTGGTATTGAAAGTGGGGTGTAAATATATAGTTGGTGATTCATTTGGTACTGTTTTTAATTAAGTTTATTATCATTCAGTTAGGTATTTACAAAGGTTTACCATCTTGTAGTTTACTTTTTTGTTGAGGGATTCCAAGGCTGATCTTTTAGACTTACTTTGTTGCGTATATTTTTTTGTCTGGTTGTTGACGTGTTTTTAGGTTTATGGGAATGCAGCCAAATTATGACAATGAATTTATAATCTGAACAAAGACAATACATCCATAGTGTTTTTGTGGTCTGAATCGGCACATCAACATGCTGAGGCGTGGGCTTGGTTTATTTACAATACAAGGAGAATAATATTTGCTGTCAACAAAATTGTCATCCTAGGCAGACAGTTTCTCTCTTAAAGTTTTAGACACGTTATGTTTACAGTTTGTTTATTAGCTTTATAGTATACAATTTTAAATAGAGTTACAACTGTGTAGATATATAAAAATATGTGTTTTCAAAAGATGTTTATAAAATTGTTTCTATATTACCTATTTTTTAAATTTAGATATGGAGGTGCAGACAGCAAGTTAAGAGATCTTTTAATGTTTTTCACTAATAGAATGTTTATTGGGTGCACTTACACAAATGTTAAAGAGCTACCGTTTTAGGCTTAATACAATAATAAGACATTGACATAAATTGTGAAATTTTTAGTCTTAAAATTTAACAAGATAAAATAGTAGACTAAATAACAGTAAAACTAACAAGAAATACATATGTGCTTGCAAATTCCTAAATATTGACTCGTGTCTATTTCGCTAAAATCTTTTTAGTAAGAAACAGTTAAAACAGTTACTAAATTAGTCACTAAATTTGAGTTCTAACATTATTTCAATTTCCATATTAAATTCAAATAATGAGAGATGTCTCTTGTCAATGGCAAGTGAAATAACACTTTTACAAATCTACATTGGTCTACATAATTAATATTGTCTACGTATTTTATATATAGTATCTAAACATAGTCTACATTTGATCTATATGCTACACAAACACAGTCTACCCTGTACCCAGCCAGTATATCAGTCTTGTGCCACACTGGGGCAGTCATTCGCTGGCTAGATCTAACCTATGGAGAGTCCTCTCTCACAGACTTCTCTAAACTTGACGAATGAAGTTGCCATCCGTTAAACGATGCTCTAGGATTTTCCGACAAAGAGATTTAGTTTGCTGTCGATGGCTACGTACTTTGGTTTATTTATGTTTACTTCTTCGCAGTGTTTAATGATGGTTGGATTGTAATTTACATTCACATTTCTGAAATAGATATTTATTGATCTAAAAAGTAAGGCTAAATTGAAACAATGATATTGGGGTTTATAAGTAGGACTATTATATATAAGCTATAAAATAGGGACAATGATATGGGATATTTTTACTTACACATGAATATTTCCAGTGCTGCTAGTACTTTGATTTTCAAAATTTTTAGTCACTTCGGTATTTAGAGCGCACCGAATTACGTCAAGGAAATCATCACTTGCATCTGAAGTAGTGGTAGAAGTTGTTGGTGTTGTATCCATAGATGGTGCTGTATCAGTATCAGTACTTGGGGTAGTATCATCATTTGCATCTAGAGTAAATGTAGAAGCTGTTAGTGTTGTATTCATAGATTGTTCAGTATGAGTACTTGGGTTAGTATCATCACTTGCATGTAGAGTAGTGGTAGAAGTAGTTGGTGTTGTATCCTTAGATGGTGCATTATCATTCCTTGGGGTAGTATCATTAACTTCATCTGGTGTAGTTGTAGAAGCCGTTGGTGTTGTATCCATAGATGGTGTATTTGTAGAAGCTGGTGGCGTTGTCATACATGGCGATGAAGTTGTTTCTAAATTATGTATATATATATATATATATATATATATATATATATATATATATATATATATATATATATATATATATAGGTAATTATTTAAAGTTTGTGATTAATAGTTTGCATGAGATTACGTGCTATTTTTGAAAGGTCTTAAAATAATAGCCCACCATGGGATTGTCGGCTTATTAAATATCTAGAAAAACTAAACTGATTGAATAATCAGCATAACACACGTTAACTGATGATTACGCCTTAACATTAAAATTACGATGATAAAAATTCAAATATTTAACAGTATGATTTATTACAGTTTTTAAACGCATTATAGATCTGCTTTTCCAAGATCGATTTGAAAATCTATTTAGTTTCTGTTGTTTATTCTAATTCTTTATTGTGATGGTTTTTTTTTAAATATTAAATATTTACATATTGTTCATACTGTATTTATTCTTTTTAGTTTAACCAGTGTTTCTTCCAGGCCTCTCTTGGGGTTATGAATTTATATAGAAAATATATACGTTTAACCGTGTCTGCCCCCCCTCCTCCCCCGGAAATTTTTGTCCACCCTCCCGAAAATTTCAAGCGCCCCCAGGAGAAAAAGTGTGAAAGAAACACTGGCAAATACCGATATAAATTGTGCAGTATCAGTACTTTGGGTAGTCTCCTCACTTGCATCTGGTGCAGTGGTAGAAGCTTTTGGTGTTGTATTCATAGATGGTGTATTATCAGCACTTGCGGTAGTATCATTACTTGCATTTGATCTAGTGGTAGAAACTGTTGGTGTTGTACTAATAGCTGATGGTGCAATATCAGTAATTGGGGTAATATCATCAATTGCATATGGAGTAGTGTTAGAAGTTGTTAGTCTTGTATTCATAGATGGTGTAGTTTTCTTTCTAGCATCTGGAGTAATGGTAAAAATATAATGTTAGTCTACTATACTTTGACCTATTATGTAGGACTAGTCATTACCTAGTAGGGTAGTAATCTTAGTAAACACTAATGTAATGGTAATAAACACTTACATGTCACTGGTCTAAATCTCTTTCTGCGCCTTGAACAGTCCAAAACTTCGTCCATTTTCTCTTTGTTTTCTATTGAAAACTTAGCACCATGTTGTTTTAGAGCAGCAACTGCTTCATCATTTGACACCATAATGGCAATATCCAAGGCTGTCTTTCCTAAAGTATCTTCAATGTCAAGGTTAGCACCTTGTTGGATTAGTACTTTCACCAGAGAAACCGTTTGAAACCATGCAGCGTAGTACAATGGGGTTTTCCCGTACTTATCTCTGACGTCAACATCGGCTCCGGCTTCCAGTAACGCAAGGACAACCTCCGTAAGACCGCACCAGCAGCTGTAGTGTAAAGCTGTTAGTCCCTCATCGTCTGCGGCGTTAGGATTATCAACTAACTTCACCAGAGTTAAAGCTGTTTCTGTATGCCCGTTAAGGGCAGCATCATGTAAAGCTGTTCGACCACCCTTGTCTCTGATGTTTGCCGAGGCTCCAGCTTTAAGTAAAACATCGAGAATGTTGTTTTTACCCGTCTGTGCTGCGTGATGCAAAGCTGTTTTACCAAGATGGTCGATGCTATTAATTACCGCACCTTTTTCTAACAGTGACCTAACGAGTTTCTCACTTCCTTTCGCAGCAGCAAAATGTAAAGCTGTGTGACCCCGACAGTCAACTAGATTTACATCAGCATCTGCAGCCAACAACATATCACCTATTTTTTCATATCCATTTTGAGCACACAAATGTAAAGCTGTTTTATGTTCAAAACCATTCAATTCATTAACATTTGCTTTCCATTTCAAAAGTAACTCAACAAAATCTGTGTGACCTAGGTAGGTGCTGATAAATAAAGGGGTTCTCCCTCGATGGTTCTCTTTTGTTTTGACGTTAACATCCGCGCCTCCTTTTAATAAAAGTTCCGCAAAACATAAATTGCTCTGCGCTGCGTAGTGATGTAAAGGGACTTTCCCATTCTTATCCGTTCTATTCATATCAACGCCTAATGTTAAAAATATGTTGTTAAAAACACAGCTACTGTCATTCTCGACACACTTAATTTGTGCCGTGGTGGTCTGTTGACTCATTACTGGAAACATCTTTTTTTTTTTTCTTTCAGGCTCGTTTAGACTTGACCTATTGAAAATAATAGAAATCAACCGACCGTAATCACAAATAGACTTCTTTTAATATTGACACTGACGAAGTGTGCGCCTTAAACGAGATTAACAATATTTTTTTTTAGATCTAGCATCTACGTTTACAATAATTTGTGGTAAAAAGTTTACTGAAAAAAAGGTGTAGTTTGATGTGTAGTAGACTTCGACTAGCACCCTGGTTTATTACTAGCACCCTGGTATATTACTAGCACCTTTAGGTATTTTAATAGCGCACTAGTATGCTTCTAGCATTCTGATATGTTAGTGGGACTCGAAACTGCCTGACAGTGAAATTATTTTATGTTAAAAAGCAAAAAAAGGAACCACCGGTATCTGTGAGATAGAGATCTTTTAAACTGCAATAGGTTTTAGTCATCGTGTGTCAGAAGAAACGTATTATGATGACTTTGAACTTCATATGTGAATCAATTAGGTAAAATATATAGTGTTCTTACTCAATCAAAAATATGAGTCCACGGACGTTTTAACTGTTAATTCGTCTGTTAATGCGACCCCTTTTTTCCTGAAAGACATTTTACATAAGTCCGTTTAAAGTCAACGATTCTTTTTAACTTTTAAGATTTAAAAAGTAACAGCGTTTGCTTGTATGTATGGAACAGGTTTTGAATATATTGAAACTAAATTAATGATTGAGATAATTTTTATGTTTTGAAGATATCTCACTGCTTTTGATATGAAGACCGAATAACGTCTCTTTAAATCGATAAAATGAAAGCTAAACATATCCCTCTTATCTTAGTGTTTTGAATAACTTTAAATTCACCTTAAATAGAAATGTTGCTTGTATTTTAATGGATATCCTAAAAACTTTTTAAAAAATACACAGTATTAGTTTAACTAATTGTTGCACTGTTTCACACGCAATAAATTTAAATTTAACAAATATATAAACAGTTGATATATTATATTGCAGATTAAATAAATCAATTAAAAAAATCAATCCTACTTTCTAAAAAATTAGGCCTGTATAATTATTCGAATATTTAAATGGGAACAATATAATAAATATATATTATCACCTCACGATTCCACAATACAATTCACATAATTAACCGCCTTACTTACAATTTAGTACGTCACTTTTGAAGTCACTGCCACAGCAACAACGTAGAACAGGAAGGTGGGGCTTCGTGTCACTGAGGCAAGTTGTCACACAGTTCTTGAAGTCTAAGGTCTAAGTTTGTACATTGATTCCAAATATGGGCCATGGTTCGAAACCTTAGCCAATATAGTTTAATTTAAAGGGAAGCTACTCGCAATTTTAGCCTCTTACAGATAAAGACAGAGTGGATTTGTTTCATAGTATGAGTTATGTTTTCCAAAATTTACTACACTTAGTTTTGTGTGCTTATGTCATCCTTAAAATCATTTGTCGTCGAAAATGTGAAGTGAAATTTCGACCCATTTCGAACGGACCGATTTCTTTCTTGAGAACTCAGATCGTCTTCGTAGTATGTTAGCAGTTAAGAATCCATATTGTGTTTAACAATATTTAAGTACTATATATTATGTTTATTGTATTTATATAAATCTTTATTTCTAATTTCTCAAGAGGACAATCTTTGTTGTCATAAAATATATAGCAGTCTACAATGCGTTTAACAATATTTTAGTGTCAGTCTGTATATATCGTTATGAAATTCCCCTATATAGATCTATATTTTTTATTGCTTAAGCAAAGCCAAAAGAAAGAATTGTGATTTGATTTAAATTTTAAAAGTTTAATTAATAGTTATAATACAGCACAAGTACATGAAACATGTTTTTAAAACCACATTTATTTCACTTGTAGTGTACCTGTACAGATTACAAGATATCCCCTCCCCCCGTCCTTTCCCCCCCCCCCCCCCCCCCCCCCCAAAAAAAACAACCCCATAGGAACATATCCCATCTAAGTTTTATTTATCTTATTGGGAGCTCTTTTATTTTTTTCTTAAAGTATAAACCCAGGGTCGTTTTACTCTTACAAATTAATTTATTGTATACAAACACGCATTCAGCTTCAGTCCTTACAACCATAACGATAAATAATCACATATTACTTTTATCTATATGTAGGCCTATTTATTTTTAGTAGAAGTTCTGATATTCCCATTGATGGCCAGACAGTCGACATTGTTGATGTTTATTTGGTTAATGTGGTAAGAAATCGATCTATTAAGTCTGACATGATTTCTGAAATTGAAATATTTTTGTTGTTATTTTTTTATAAGACAATCACATAATGTTTAAAAAAAATTAACAAACTCTTACTCTTTATCTTCAGCCAATTGAAAGACCTTTACTGCAGTTTACAATGAAAAACAAACCCAACTAATTAAAGTAAATACAATCTATCAAAGTTACGACACGTTATTGACTCTTTAAACTGTCTTCCCATCTATAAACTCTTTCTACAATTTAAAAACCACGTTGCACTAAAGTTATAAGGTAGAAAATAAAATACATTCATAACATACTTTAAAATTTCAAATTAAAAATAAATATTATAGCCTGCTTGCTTGTTTTGTTAAGTATTAATGTAAACACGTTAGTCACTAGCACGCACTAAAAAGACTTTAAAAAATAAAATAGCTTTTGACGTTTTCTTATTTTAATGCATTTTATGTTATTGAAATTATCAAGCTTTTTAAAATTACTTATAATTACGTCTATGCCAGAATGGTCAAGAAGGAAAACTAAAGAGTAAATGAAGCAACAAGAATACCAAATAGCACTGGAATATATTATGTTTGTCTGATCTAATAACTAGATAGCAAGGGGGAAAATAAAAACTTACATAGTTGTGGATTTTCTGTTCCCTATTTTTACTACAGTCTTGATGCTAGTCTTTGCTTGTCTGACCATTGTGTCTTGCTTATCTAAACGGAAATATGCTTTTATTACTTATCAAACATCACTCTGTTTTGTTTATGACAACAAAAGCATGCTTTTATCAAAACAGGAGTTTATGAGTTTATGTTCTTAATATTAAATTTATATAATGTAAATTTAGTAATAGAAATTGGTGTTATAGTATCCGTACTTGGGGTAGTAATAACTGTGTTAGTCGTGATACAGTCTTTTGGTGTTGTATCCATATATGGTGCAGTATCATTGCTTGGAGTAGTATCTTGACTTTTCTTTGGAGTAGTTGTAGAAGCTGTTGTTGTTGTATCCTTATATGGTGCATTATCATTACTTGGGGTATTATCATTACTTGCATTTGAAGTAGTTGTAAAAGCTGTTGGTGTTGTATCCTTATATGGTGCATTATTAGTACTTGGAGTAGTATCATCACGTGCTTTTGGAATAGTTGTAGAAGCTGATGGTGTTATATCCATAGGTGGTGCAGTATCATTACTTGGGGTAGTTTCATCACTTAAAGATGGAGTAAAAGTAGAAGCTGGTGGCGTTGCAAAACTTGGTGATGAAGTTGTTTCTGAATTACAATATACAAGTTTTAAACAATTTTTTTGTGATTTAAAGTTTGCTTGAATTTATGACATATTTTTGGAAGGTCTTATAATAATAGCCTACACAGGAAATACGATGGAATTGTTGGCTTATTAAATATATAGATAAATTATGTCGATTTGATAATCAGCGTAACACACGTTGATTAGTGATTACGCTTTAACATTAAAGTTAAGATTAGAAAAATTCATATATTGTGCTAGAGATTATAGCTGTTTTTAAACCCAATAAAGATATATTTTTCAATAAAGTTAGAATCAGCTATAATGATAAAAATTTGTCATGCCAAAGATAGTAGTTAGTATTGAATTTTCCTTATTTTATGCAATTGTAAACAAAAATATTAAATAGACTTATACAAGCTCACCTGTCATTGATTTTACTTCAGTAAACGTTGAACAGTCCACAACTGTGCTGGTGTTTTTCTCTTTAATCTCTGCTGATGACATAGCGCCATGTTGTCTTAGAACAGCAAATGCTTCTTCGTTTAAAAACATAATGGCCACATCCAAAGCTGTCTGACCGTTGTTATCTGCAATGTCAAGAGTAGCGCCTCGTTGGATAAGTAGTCTCATGGTCTCAATCTGCTTGTACATTACACTGTAGTGCAATGGGGTACTTCCGAACTGGCCTCTGCGGTCAACATCAGCTCCAGCTTCCAGTAACGCCTCGACAAATTCTTTAAGAAAGCCCCGACAGCTGTAGTGTAAAGCTGTATTGTCATACATATCTCCGATGTCAAAAACACGTGTCTTTTTTAACAATGTTAAGGCTGTTACGGGATTTTGTGCGTACTTCACAGCATAGTGTAAAGCTGTTTGACCACTATTATCTATGATATCTGCTGAGGCTCCAGCTTGAAGTAAAAAATCGACAATTTCATTTGATCCGTCTTGTGATGTGTAATGTAAAGCTGTTGTACCAAAGTTATCAGTGCTGTTAAGATCCGCGCCTCTATCTAAAAGCAACTGGATGAGTCTCTTACTATCTTTAACAGCAACAGTATATAAAGCTGTCCAATTAGTCAAGTCAGCCGTTTCTCTTTTATTGCTAGCATGACGAATAATCGTATCTTTTTTAAAAAGCATCTTGTCAAGTTTTGAACTACCATGCCTAACAGCATAACGTAAAGCTGTCTCACCTCTCCCGTCAGCCAGATTTACATCAGCGCCTGCATCCAACAGAATATCCACTATTTCCACATATCCGCGTTCAATAGACACATGTAAAGCTGATTTTTTTTCATTACCATTCAATTCATTGACATTTGCTTTCCATTTTAAAAGGAGCTGAACAAAATCTTTGTGACCATTTTCAGCGCTAATATATAGTGGAGATTTTTCTCGCAGAAGCCCTGTTGTTTTGACATTAACATCCGCTCCTCCTATTAAGGATAACTCCCCAAAACATACGTTGTTCTTCTCTGCGTAAAAATGTAAAGGAGCCTTCCCATCTGAATCCGTACGGTTTAAGTCAATGTTTACCATTGAAAGTACATTGTTTATCACTATGCTAACACATTTCTTGGCTAAGTAGGAAATAGTTCCATTTTTAAAACAAATATTGCTCCTAGATTTTCTGATTAATGTAAGTGTAAGGAAAACAGCTTGAATAACAAAGAGAAAAAAATACAAATAGTCCACATCTTGAAAGCGTAAACTGTGGTGTATAAGACTTATAAGCAATGCTTGAAAATGATTGTAATTTTTTGAGCTTATTTCTTCTTTTCCTGGGTAGGTGTTGCAGATATGATCCTCAGAAAATATTTTTGTAGCAGTGGTTTGTTGATCAAGGAATGACAGCATTTTTGGTTAATTTGATTGCTGATACGTTTACACTTGACCTATTTTAACGAATAAAATAAGCATGTTTATTAACTGATACACAGTTTTACCCCATAGACATTTAAACAGACAACTACTAAGCAGTCAAATAATAATAAAAAATTCATTTTCACTACATCATTAATAAATACCGTAAAAGGTTTTTTGATCTCTATGTGCCCCTTGTCTATTGTATAATGTATTAAAATAACATTTAAAATAAAAGAATGTTTACATAAACGACTTACATAGGAATAACCTTTGTGACGTATCCACCACAAGAACAGTGTATAGTCTAGAATGTAGGCACACACCAAACATCAGCCTTTAGAAGTGCACACAACTTTATTTTTCTGTATTACTTATCTAAAACACGTCATACTCAGAGGCGTAGCTAGGGGAGGGCGGGGAGGGCGGCCGCCCCGGGCGCCGACCCTAGGGGGGCGCCAAAAGGGGTAGAAAAAAAATTTAAAGCTTATTTTAAGCTGCAGTTTTGAATTATAAACAGTCAAAATAAAGAAATGTAACGGCTGATTTAACTGTTTTCTACCTTGGTTGTGTAACTGTAAAACGTATATCTTTAAGAAACAGTGACCGGAAAAACAGCTTTCCAGCTTTCTTAGTTGGGGAGGGGGGGGGGGGGGGCGCTTTTTCGAAGACTAAAATCGGAAAAATTCACACCGGATTAAGGAATAAACCGATATCGCCCAGAAAAGAAACCCATTGAACTAAAGCGTATTTTACGATTGTGGAACATAAAAAAGAGTTAGCAGACTGTTGGAGCGGGTGGATGGGAAGCGACGCTCTTTGCCAAAATGTTAAGAGAGAAGAAAATTAGTATATTGTACTGATTATTACTTTGTTCAACCTAACTGATAATTCAAAATTGCAACATTGGCCTACTATTATCGAAATTGTTCTAAAGATACGACCAAAAGTAGACCAAATAAGGCTTGCACCGTCTACAAAATAACTCTAAAGCAGTGGTTTTTAACTTTTTGGAGTACCGAACCCAACCAGTTTCATATGCGCAATCACCAAACCCTCCTTAATAGTTGTATCGTCTACAATGAGAAAATCCGATCATGAATCCTATGAGTCAGGTGTGTATCTTGACCTCCGCGGAAGCCCTGAGACTGAATTACCGAACCTCTCGGGTTCGATGGAGCCCACTGTTCTAAGCTCTTTTGATTTTCTACTTTTTATTCGTTTCGGCATCTTAAGGGGAAATTAATTAACAATCAGCGTAATTGTTATTTTTTTTTCCAGACTGTCGCACACACAAACACACACACACACACACACACACATATATATATATATATATATATATATATATATATATATATATATATATATATATATATATATATATATATATATATACATATATATGGGGGGCGCCAAACTCATAGTTCGCCCCGGGCGCCGGGAGGGTTCGCTACGCCTCTGGTCATACTTACAATGCTTAAAAAATCGATAACATTCTTGCGTTTGCAGCTATGTGGGTCGAGACGGGTGTGTGGCAGCTGTCTGAATAAATGTGTTTAGTGATACTATGTATCAACTGCGTGTATATATGTGTTGGTCAATAATATGTTGCAGTTTTCCTTTTTAAATAAGTAAACCCGTTTTTAAAACATATGTGAGCGTCTATCTGTGGACATTTTCACTTTTGTAATTTTAAAATAAAAGTGCAGGCGAGAGACCAGAAGAGAAATCCTTTCTCACAATGTGTTAAAAAATTTTTCAGTTTGTTTGTTTCTAATAAATTATGAGAAAAATGTAAACTCAAGACAAAGAAAGGATTAACGTAATTTTCTGCATTTATATTGAAAACGATGGCCAATCTAAAATTTACCCAAAGTCTAATTCACATTTTGGTCTACAACCTAACATTATATCTAAACCCAAGTTTAAAGACCCTTGTTTCTTTGACAGTTTTCATATATACTGCAACCCTGCTGGTGAGTAAATCTTTCCAGTTTCATAAGTATGTGTCAAACTGATTTCAAAAGCTAAGTTACTGTTTTTAAAAAGATCTTATATTGAATAGGGTAGTTTTTATTATCTCGCCATAATAAAGATTAGTGGTCTAGCTGACTCTTACATTTATTTTGACTTGTAAATTGGCAGTATAAACTGGTAGCTTTTGTTATTTTTACGATCAAGAATTTTGGGTGTTTAAAGAAACACATGGATGATTTATAGCTCTAACATAGCTTACAGCAACTGGTCTTATAACAACATATCTGAGATTAGATGATGTGTGTCTTGCTAAGTTGTGTGTCGTGGCTTGATGTGTGTCACCAGCTTCTATTAGACTGTGTCTTGTGGATCTCACTAGTAATTAACCTGTCGTTCCAATACGTCACAGATTTGACAAAAACGTACTTTTTTCTTCTTCCTTTTTCTTAATTATAATTTTGGAAGGAATTCTCTCCAATACATTTGAATATTACGTGTCAAATTGTTATGCGCAATATAAGACGTTGACTCATTTTCTTTTGGATTTGCTTCCATAGACTCTTTGAAACCAAGAATAAACTACAAAGCAGCAGTTTGATTTTGAAGCATGACAGCAAGAGGGAGAGAGAGAGAGAGAGAAAGGGAGAGAGAGAATTATGGAATTAGAGAAAGAGTACTTTGTATTTAGACACACTCAATGGAGACACTTGAGTGCTAAAAATGTGCTTTATATTTTGCCTCCCTGTTTATATTTTTGAATATCATACCCCCCCTATACCTACCCAAACAATGTTTACATTTAAAATTAGTAAAACACTTTAAACTATAACATAGAGGAAAAATATATTTAAAACGTAAAGGGTTGATTTTTGTTTATTTGTTTTAAAATATAAATTAAGACAATTATAAATCAGAGGTACGATAAATGTTGATGATGATTGTTGAAATCTAGTCTATGTTCTACTTTCAGCATATAATCTAAATCTAGATTGAAATGTGAGTCAACAGAAAACAATTTATATACAAATACAAAACCACGGACACATAATGCAATCGGCTTTGAATGTAGTTCTTTAAAAGTATTGATAGATGTGTTTTAATTTCACTTTTACTTTCATTAAAGAGAAAATGGTTTAACTTATAACAAATTATCCAGATTAAAAAAAGTTTTAAAACAAATATAATACAACTTAATCAAAATCTGATTTAAGCACACGAGTGCTCTGTCACCCGCTTCTACAGACTTGTCCAATGAAGGTGTTCCTCTTTTACTAGTCTTGGCCACCAAATTTGCCGTCTATGGTTAAAAACTTCACGTTCTCTATATTTACCTCGTTGCAGTCCCGAATGGTATTTGAAGTGTAATTTAGATTCACAGTTCTGAAAAAAATGTACATCTATAAATAAAAAATATTGTAAATTATTTTCCAATAACTATATTTTTGTTCAAACTTACACAATCGTCTTTACCATCCTGCTAGCAATTTGTTTTGCAGAGTTTTTTGTTATTTCAGTATTTAGCGTCCACTGAAGTGAATTGAAGGCGGCTAATACAGGAAGAGGAACGTCCATCGGTGTGGCAAGTTTTGTTTTATTTTGTTTTGTTTCGTTAGAATATTCGACTTTATCCCCATCCAATGTGGTTGGCTTTGTAGAATTGTTTAAATCAAGGTCCGTACTTTTTTCTTTTCTTTTTTTACCACATGCCTTATATTTCCAGAAATATTTTCTTCTGTAAGAGAAACTATTGGTCCACTGTCGATTTCGTTGTTGAAAGTGATGTTTGCAGGTTGGGATCCGTTTTCTGACATGATTTGAGCTACATCTTAAAGGGTCGGCTGAATCACAAAGTAAACGTTTATATCTGCCAGTTTCATATCTGCTAGTTTTAGCTTTCTCAATGGACGAATTGTATCTCATTGTCTTATCCTGATGGTTTATATCATCACTAGTGCAGGGGCTTAACAATTTGCCAAAACTGAAATTAAAGTAAAATGCAGATTCGTTTGTATTTTGGGTTGTATTTAAAAATTAGGCTTAAATCTTTGTAAACTGGATTTAAATGAAGTTTAATAATAATTTATTTAAGTCTGATAATCGCTATTATATTGTGAATTTTATGTAAAAAATTGGAACATAAACTACTTAATTTGGTTATTAAAAACATAACACTTTTGGATAAATGCTTAAACATTTACATAAATACTAACCGTGGAGGTTTTGTTCTGATGAAAAAAAAATTAAGTCTAAATACAGTATAAGAAAAATAGATTTAAACTATTATACATTTAACATACACGTTTTTTCTTTTTCGTTTCTTTCTGGTTTTGGCGACACATTGGCTGCTAGTTTCTTCTTTGATCTTCTCATCATGTTGATCTAAACAGGAACAGTTGTATCATTAATTCTTAATAAACATAGACATACTTAAAGTCTTACGACTATAGATACATTTAGATTGAAGGATGACAATGTTGACCATAGCTTACCTTTTGTTTTACCTAGTCCGATTAAATTCGTTTGACCACTGTCTTGGACGTTCAACATCTTATCGTGTTTTTCAAAGCATTTCAGACGATCCTCTCCAACCGTTTCAAGTTTTGTCTGTGTTCTATATCTTTTACAAATTGTATTTGTTGACTTTCGTGATGTTTTAAGATGAGTAGATTTTGTGGATTTTATTGGTCTAGTTGAAGAGCTGGTAATAAGCTGTAAAATGTGCGTACTAGCATCTGGTGTAATCCTGGTGTACACTATAGGGGTTGTATGTGTAACGGATGCAGTATCAGAACTTGTGGTAGTATCATCTCTTGCGTCAGCTGTTGTGGTACAAGCTGCTGATGTTGCATTAGTAGTTGATGCAGGATCCGTACTAAGGGTTGTATAAACTGGTGTTGAACAGTCCAACTCAGTGTTTGTTTTCTCTTGGTTTTCTTTTGAAGATTTAGCGCCGTGTTGTTTTAGAAATCCAACGACACGATAGTGACATCCTAGAGTGGCCACATCCAAGGCTGTCTGACCGGAAGTGTCAACAATGTCAAGGCTCGCGCCATATTGTACTAGTACTTCGACGACGGAAGGATCAATCCACCCATTGATGTAGTGTAATGGGGTTTTACCGTACTGATCCTTGACGTCAACACCAGCTCCGGCTTCCAGTAACGTCTTCATGATTTCCGGGTCACCAATCTTGGAGCTGTAGTGTAAAGCTGTTTGGTTAAAGTTGTCTCCCATGTCAAGACCATCTGTATATTTCAGCAGTGTTTCTACTGCTTGTTTATATCCAAACATGGCCGCATAATGTAAAGCCGTTCTACCTTCTTTGTCTCTAATATTTGCTGAAGCATTTGCTTTCAGAAGAGTTTCTGTCAAGACGCAATTGTGTTTCTGAACGCTGTAGTGTAAAGCTGTTTGTCCATTTACGTCTGTTGTGTCAAGAATATCTTTACACGTTACCAGTTTTTGAACTGTTTCGTTATTCATGGATCGGACAGCATAGTGTAAAGGCGTTTTGCCTTCGTTGTCTCTGATGTTTGCTAAAGCTCCAGCTTCCAGTAAAAAAACCATCATATTGCTGTTTCCATATTGTGCGCAATAGTGTAACGGTGAACTTCCGATTACATCTGTTCTATTAATATCCCCGCCTTTTTTAAGAAGAGATTTGACGATTTTCTTACATCCATGATCAACAGCAAGATGTATAGCTGTCTTACCTTCATAATCAGCTATATTAACATCAGCGTCTGCGGCCAACAAAATATCAATTATAGCTTTTTTCCCATTTTCAGCAGCAACATGTAAAGCTGTTTTATGATAAATATCATCCTGTTCATTTACATTAGCTTTCCATTTCACAAGAAGGTTAACGAAATCTGCATGAACTCTTTCAACACTTATATGTAAAGGAGTTTTTCCTGGCCAATCGTCTTTTGTTTTTACATTAACATCCGCTCCTCCTTTCAACAAAAGTCCCCCCAAAACTAAGTTGTTCGTCTCTGCATAATGATGTAAAAGGGCCATACCATATGAACCCCTACTGTTTATGTCGATGCCTAAACTTGAAATAAATTCTTTGACTACATAATTACTATCATTATCCTCAAACTTTTGGTGTGAAGTAGTAGTTGGTTGATTCATTACTGGCACCATGTTCACTTTATTTTGTTTTAACAGCGCAATGACTCGCTTTATTAAAAATTATCAAGAAAAAAGCGACCTGCAACAGCAAAATTAGATGCTCACATGTTTTTGTGTATAAAAGTGTGAATGACGTTGAACTAAAAGTTTCGATGAAATATAGGAATCTGATTTCTTAAATGTGCGAACAGAAAATGTGCCTTTAAAAGATTTACATATGACTTTATACTTATTATTCTGAAATAAAATTTGAGGAACCAATATTTCTAACCTATTGCGAAACACATTACAGCCTTCAGATATAGAATGAGTTTCTTTAAATAAATTAATAGAAAACTGTCACCCTGGATAAGTAATGTGCGTATAAGGGCGGTAGGAGTGTGGGACAGGAGTTTCTGACAAACGAAATAAAAATAAAATTTCTAATGTTTTATACAAGCCTAGCCTAAGAATTTACTAAAGATAAAATGAATCTTTTTATTTTAATGTGTACTTCCTGTTTAATTCTATTTTTGGTTAATAATAAAAAATACAACTTCTGGGTTTGATAAAAAACTCATATTTAACTGATTTAAAAAAAACGTATTGCTGCAAATAACATAATGTGTCATAATTAAAGAATTAGGTATAAATCACATACAATTTAGTAGACATACTGTACTTTTTTGATGTAAAACTGCACAGGAAAAGCGTAGAGTGAAGATCTGACTTTAGGCAATCTAAAAAGAATACACACTTTCTATTCCGTAGGCCCTACACACCCAGCAGGTAAAAATGAGTCATAGTATTGCCGGGAATTCCCCATTTATGAATTGGATAAACCCAAGACTGTGCAAACAGATGTCTGCATAATGTATCGTTTAAAATAGTTTATGTAACTAAACTCTATATGTAGGCCCTACAAGTGAAAATGAATTCTAATTAAATAAAACAATCGACATTTTGATGCTCAGTACACAGATTTGGTAAGAAACAGATCTACAATTTGGGACACGTTTTCTCAAATTAAAATTATTTTGATATTTTCATTTGAACAAGACAGAGGTTATTGAAAAATTCCAAAATTATTTTACTAATTACTTACAAGTCAGTTTTAAGACAATCGTGCAGCTTCAGAATTTTTTTAGTGAAAGTCAATCTAATCTACAAAATGAAAACGATTTGCGGTGTCGCTATTTTGTTTATCTTCTATACAAGACCTTTAGGATAGAAATGCGTACACATTCCGCAAAATCTCGCAATGTGCTGACCGTGTTTAAAACACATTATTGTGGTCGAGAATATTGTCTCTTTATTTAACAGCAATTAAAACGTTAAGAATAAAATTGATTGCCACGGGTTTTAACATCGATTAGCTATCCAATTTTCAATTTTTCCATTTTCAAAATAGAATATTGTCAGCTTTTCTTGGCGTAGCTGTATTTCTGGTACACAATACTTGTGTAGTATCGACAATTGCTGCTGGTTTTGTTGTGGTATTGAAAGTAGGGTGTACATAAATAGTTGGTGGTGTATTTGGTGTTGTCTTGTTTTCAATTAGTTTATTATCTTTCAGTTAGGTATTTACTAAGGTTAACAGTCTTGTAGTTTACTTTTTTGTTTAGGGAATCCAAGGCTGATGTTTTAGACTTATTTTATTGCGTATATTTTTAGTCTGGTTGTTGACGTGTTTTTAGGTTTAAGGGAATGCAGCCAAATTATGACAATGAGTATATAATCTGAACAAAGACAATACATTCCTAGTGTTTTTGTGGTCTAAATCGGCACATCAAAATGCTAAGGCGTGGGCTTGGTTTATTTACAACAGAAATAGAATTATATTTGCTGTCAACAAAATTCAAATTGTCATCCTAGGCAGACAGTTTCCTCTCTTACATGCAGCTTACATTGCTCCCACTTCGATGTTTACGTTTATGGCTTCTAAAACAGTAAAACAATAACACAGAAGGAGCATGTATTTAAAGTTTTAGACACGCTTTGTTTACAGTTTGTTTATTAGCTTTATGTTATACAATTTTAAATAGAGTTACATCTGTGTAGATATATAAAAATATGTGTTTTCAAAAGATGTTTATAAAATTGTTTCTATATTACCTTATTTTTTAAATTTAGATATGGAGGTGCAGACAGCAAGTTAAGAGATCTTTTAATGTTTTTCAGTAATAGAATGTTTATTGGGTGCACTTACACAAATGTTAAAGACCTACCGTTTTAGGCTTAATAGAATAATAAGACATTGACAAAAATTGTGAAATTTTTAGTCTTAAAATTTAACAAGATAAAATAGTAGACTATATAACAGTAAAACTAACAAGAAATACACATGTGCTTGCAAATTTCTAAATATTGACTCGTGTCTATTTGGCTAAAATCTTTTAGTAAGAAACAGTTAAAACAGTTACTAAATTAGTCACTAAATTTGACTTCTAACATTATTTCAATTTCCATATTAAATTCAAATAATGAGAGATGTCTCTTGTCAATGGCAAGTGAAATAACTCTTTTACAAATCTACATTGGTCTACATAATTAATATTGTCTACGTATTTTATATATAGTATCTAAACATAGTCTACATTTGATCTATATGCTACACAAACACAGTCTACCCTGTACCCAGCCAGTATATCAGTCTTGTGCTCCACTAGGGCAGTCATTCGCTGGCTAGATCTAACCTATGGAGACTCCTCTCTCACAGACTCCTCTAAACTTGACAAATGAAGTTGTCCAGCCGTTAAACGATGCTCTAGGATTTCCCAAACAAAGAGATTTAGTTTGCTGTCGATGGCTACGTACTTTGGTTTATTTATGTTTACTTCTTCGCAGTGTTTAATGATGGTTGGATTGTAATTTACATTCACATTTCTGAAGTAGATATTAATTGATCTAAAAAGTAAGGCTAAATTGAAACAATGATATTGGGGTTTATAAGTAGGACTATTATATATAAGCTATACAATAGGGACAATGATATGGGATATTTTTACTTACACATGAATATTTCCAGTGCTGCTAATACTTTGATTTTCAAATGTTTTAGTCACTTCGGTATTTAGAGCACACCGAATTACATCAAGAAAATAATCACTTGCATCTGAAGTAGTGGTAGAAGTTGTTGGTGTTGTATCCATAGATGGTGCAGTATCAGTATCAGTACTTGGGGTAGTATCATCATTTGCATCTAGAGTAAATGTAGAAGCTGTTAGTGTTGTATTCATAGATTGTTCAGTATGAGTACTTGGGTTAGTATCATCACTTGCATGTAGAGTAGTGGTAGAAATAGTATGTGTTGTATCCAAAGATGGTTCAGTATGAATACTTGGGTTAGTATCATCACTTGCATGTAGAGTAGTGGTAGAAGTAGTTGGTGTTGTATCCTTAGATGGTGCATTATCATTACTTGGGGTAGTATCATTACCTTCATCTGGTGTAGTTGTAGAAGCCGTTGGTGTTGTATCCATAGACGGTGTATTTGTAGAAGCTGGTGGCGTTGTCATACATGGCGATGAAGTTGTTTCTAAATTATGTATATATATATATATATATATATATATATATATATATACATATATATATATATATATATATATATATATATATATATATATATATATATATATATATATATAGGTAATTATTTAAAGTTTGTGATTTATAGTTTGCATGAGATTATGTGCTATTTTTGAAAGGTCTTAAAATAATAGCCCACCATGGGATTGTCGGCTTATTAAATATCTAGAAAAACTAAACTGATTGAATAATCAGCATAACACACGTTAACTGATGATTACGCCTTAAAATTAAACTTACGATGATAAAAATTCAAATATTTTACACTTTGATTTATTACAGTTTTTAAACGCATTATAGATCTGCTTTTCCAAGATCGATTTGAAAATCTATTTAGTTTCTGTTGTTTTTTCTAATTCTTTATTGTGATGTTTTTTTAAAAATATTTACATATTGTTCATACTGTATTTATTCTTTTTAGTTTAACCAGTGTTTCTTCCAGGCCTCTCTTGGGGTTATGAATTTATATAGAAAATATATACGTTTAACCGTGTCTGCCATCTCCCCCCCCCCGGAAAGTTTTGTCCACCCTCCCGAAAATTTCAAGCGCCCCCAGGAGAAAAAGTGTGGAAGAAACACTGGCAAATACCGATATAAATTGTGCAGTATCAGTACTTGGGGTAGTCTCTTCTTCTTTTTCTTCGTTCTTAATTATTAGTGTTGAAGGGGATCGAGATTTATCTGCCAGTGGGTTTGAACTCGAGACTGTTCGAATTAATCAACCATGAGCTTTTTGCCGACTCGACCACGAATCCAACACAATTAAGCGTTACGTGTCAACTGGTTATGCGCCGTTGAGGCCATTGACTCCGATTTCAGCCTGCTTTTCTTTTTAAAACGTTTTTCTTAACTCAGCTTCGCGTTTGTTTGTTTGGATGTTTGTTGTTAAAATTGACATCGAAAATTAGCCCACTTCTGATTGCTCTACAGACCTGAAATTTGGCATGCATGCTACTTTCGCCTAACAATTTCAGATGCAATCATAAAAACTAGCAATTAGTGACCGTAATTAGCTTAATTTAATTACGCCCCAAGGACCATAAAATTGAGGACATGATTTCTAAAGATACCGACAAGACTTGAAGCCTATTGACACAGTTACTTCGGCCCCAATAGATGTGAGCGCGCTGGCCGTGATCGTATAGTGGTTAGTACTTCGCGTTGTGGCCGCGACAACCCAGGTTCGAATCCTGGTCGCTCAAGATTTTTAGTCCGTGTATTTATAAACACTTTTTTAAAAACCACGTTTTTCATGTGTAGCAACGGACTAAAAAGGAGAACGGACACGGTAACACATTGTTAACGGTGACACGGTTGGTACGCTGGGCATGCTAAAATACACATAAACACGTTTTTCCTTAACTCAGCTTCGCGTTTATTTGTTTGTTTATGGGAGATTTGATCACGTGATTCGTGAGTAGATCTCCACGCCAGCAACGTAAATTACACCCTTTCTCTGTTTAAAGCGTATCGGTCGCTCAAGATTTTTTTAGTCCGTGTATTTAAAAACACTTAGTCAAGTTATACTTAATCAAGTGATTAGATAAAGTAGAAAATAAACTATATAAAAAACTTTTTAAAAACCACGTTTTTCATGTGTAGCAACGGACTAAAAAGGAGAAAATAAAATACTTAAAAAAAAGCTTTTTAAAAAACCACGTTTTTCTTGTGGACTAAAAAGTAGAAAATAACTATTTACATACATTTGATGACAAAAAACGTGGGTCGGGCAGATGGGTCGGGAAATTTGATGGTGAACGTACCCACGTTTTTTGTCATCAAATGTATGTAAATAGTTATTTTCTACTTTTTAGTCCACAAGAAAAACGTGGTTTTTTAAAAAGTTTTTTTTAAGTATTTTATTAAAACGTTTTTCTTAACTCAGCTTCGCGTTTGTTTGTTTGGATGTTTGTTGTTAAAATTGACATCGAAAATTAGCCCACTTCTGATTGCTCTAGAGACCTGAAATTTGGCATGCATGCTACTTTCGCCTAACAATTTCAGATGCAATCATAAAAACTAGCAATTAGTGACCGTAATTAGCTTAATTTAATTACGCCCCAAGGACCATAAAATTGAGGACATGATTTCTAAAGATACCGACAAGACTGCAGTCCTATTGACACAGTTACTTCGGCCCCAATCGATGTGAGCGCGCTGGCCGTGATCGTATAGTGGTTAGTACTTCGCGTTGTGGCCGCGACAACCCAGGTTCGAATCCTGGTCGCTCAAGATTTTTAGTCCGTGTATTTATAAACACTTTTTTAAAAACCACGTTTTTCATGTGTAGCAACGGACTAAAAAAGAGAAAATAAAATACTTACAAATAACTTTTTAAAAAACCACGTTTTTTATGTGTAGCAACGGACTAAAAAGGAGAACGGACACGGTAACACATTGTTAACGGTGACACGGTTGGTACGCTGGGCATGCTAAAATACACATAAACACGTTTTTCCTTAACTCAGCTTCGCGTTTATTTGTTTGCTTATGGGAGATTTGATCACGTGATTCGTGAGTAGATCTCCACGCCAGCAACGTAAATGACACCCTTTCTCTGTTTAAAGCGTATCGGTCGCTCAAGATTTTTTTAGTCCGTGTATTTAAAAACACTTAGTCAAGTCATACTTAATCAAGTGATTAGATAAAGTAGAAAATAAACTATATAAAAAACTTTTTAAAAACCACGTTTTTCATGTGTAGCAACGGACTAAAAAGGAGAAAATAAAATACTTAAAAAAAACTTTTTAAAAAACCACGTTTTTCTTGTGGACTAAAAAGTAGAAAATAACTATTTACATACATTTGATGACAAAAAACGTGGGTCGGGCAGATGGGTCGGGAAATTTGATGGTGAACGTACCCACGTTTTTTGTCATCAAATGTATGTAAATAGTTATTTTCTACTTTTTAGTCCACAAGAAAAACGTGGTTTTTTAAAAAGTTTTTTTTAAGTATTTTATTGGATTTGCTTCCATAGCCTTTGTCCAACCAAGAGCAAACTACAAGGCAGCAGTTGTTTAATTTTGAAGTTGTCTCTCCTAGAAGAGTGGCTGTCCCCAGCTAACGAGCCTCATCTGCCCGAGGGTTCGAACTCGAGACTTTTCGGTTTAACAACCATGAGCTTTACCGACTCGACCACGCCGACCCCTAGTGGTAGTGTCATCACTTGTATCTGGTCCAGTGGTAGAAGCTTTTGGTGTTGTATTCATAGATGGTGTATTATCAGTACTTGCGGTAGTATCATCACTTGCATTTGATCTAGTGGTAGAAACTGTTGGTGTTGTACTAATAGCTGATGGTGCAGTATCAGTACTTGGAATAGTATCATCAATTGCATATGGAGTAGTGTTAGAAGCTGTTGGTCTTATATTCATAGATGGTGTAGTTTTCTTTCTAGCATCTGGAGTAATGGTAAAAATATAATGTTAGTCTACTATACTTTGACCTATTATGTAGGACTAGTCATTACCTAGTAGGGTAGTAATCTTAGTAAACACTAATGTAATGGTAATAAACACTTACATGTCACTGGTCTAAATCTCTTTCTGCGCCTTGAACAGTCCAAAATTTCGTCCATTTTCTCTTTGTTTTCTATTGAAAACTTAGCGCCATGTTGTTTTAGAGCAGCAACTGCTTCATCATTTGACACCATAATGGCAATATCCAAGGCTGTCTTTCCTAAAGTATCTTCAATGTCAAGGTTAGCACCTTGTTGGATTAGTACTTTCACCAGAGAAACCGTTTGAAACCATGCAGCGTAGTACAATGGGGTTTTCCCGTACTTATCTCTGACGTCAACATCAGCTCCGGCTTCCAGTAACGCAAGGACAACCTCCGTAAGACCGCACCAGCAGCTGTAGTGTAAAGCTGTTAATCCCTCATCGTCTGCGGCGTTAGGATTATCAACTAACTTCACCAGAGTTAAAGCTGTTTCTGTATGCCCGTTAAGGGCAGCATCATGTAAAGCTGTTTGACCACCATTGTCTCTGATGTTTGCCGAGGCTCCAGCTTTAAGTAAAACATCGAGAATGTTGTTTTTACCCATCTGTGCTGCGTGATGCAAAGCTGTTTTACCAAGATGGTCGATGCTATTAATTACCGCACCTTTTTCTAACAGAGACCTAACGAGTTTCTCACTTCCTTTCGCAGCAGCAAAATGTAAAGCTGTGTGACCCCGACAGTCAACTAGATTTACATCAGCACCTGCAGCCAACAACATATCACCTATTTTTTCATATCCATTTTGAGCACACAAATGTAAAGCTGTTTTATGGTCAAAAACATTCAATTCATTAACATTTGCTTTCCATTTCAAAAGTAACTCAACAAAATCTGTGTGACCTAGGTAGGTGCTGATAAATAAAGGGGTTCTCCCTCGATGGTTCTCTTTTGTTTTGACGTTAACATCCGCGCCTCCTTTTAATAAAAGTTCCGCAAAACATAAATTGCTCTGCGCTGCGTAGTGATGTAAAGGGGCTTTCCCTCTTGTATCCGTTCTGTTCATATCAACGTCTAATGTTAAAAATATGTTGTTAAACACACAGCTACTGTCATTCTCGACACACTTAATTTGTGCCGTGAGGGTCTGTTGACTCATTACTGGAAACATCTTTTTTTTTTCAGGCTCGTTTAGACTTGACCTATTGAAAATAATAGAAATCAACCGACCGCAATTACAAATAGACTTCTTTTAATATCGACACTGACGAAGTGTGCGCCTTAAATGAGATTAACAATATTTTTTTTTAGATCTAGCATCTACGTTTACAATAATTTGTGGTTAAAAAGTTTACCGAGAAAAAAAAAACGTGTAGTTTGATGTGTAGTAGACTTCGATTAGCACCCTGGTTTGTTACTAGCACCCTGGTATATTACTAGCACCTTTAGGTATTTTAATAGCACACTAGTGTGCTTCTAGCATTCTGGTATGATAGTGGGACTCTAAACTGCCTGACAGTGGAAGTATTTAATGTTAGGGAGCAAAATAAAAGGAACCACCGGTATCTGTGAGATAGAGATCTTTTAAACTGCAATAGGTTTTAGTCATCGTGTGTCAGAAGAAACGTATTATGATGAATTTGAACTTCATACGTGAATCAATTAGGTAAAATATATAGTGTTCTTACTCAATCAAAAATATGGGTCCACGGCCGTTTTAACTGTTAATTCGTCTGTTAATGCGACCCCTTTTTTCCTGAAAGACATTTTACATAAGTCCGTTTAAAGTCAATGATTCTTTTTAACTTTTAAGATTTAAAAAGTAACAGCGTTTGCTTGTATGTATGGAACAGGTTTTGAATATATTGAAACTAAATTAATGATTGAGATAATTTTTATGTTTTGAAGATATCTCACTGCTTTTGATAAGAAGACCGAATAACGTCTCTTTAAATCGATAAAATGAAAGCTAAACATATCCCTCTTATCTTAGTGTTTTGAATAACTTTAAATTCACCTTAAATAGAAATGTTGCTTGTATTTTAATGGATATCCTAAAAACTTTTTAAAAAATACACAGTATTAGTTTAACTAATTGTTGCACAGTTTCACACGCAATAAATTTAAATTTAACAAAAATATTAACAGTTGATATTATTATATTGCAGATTAAATAAATCAATTAAAAAAATCAATCCTACTTTCTAAAATATTAGGCCTATTTAATTATTCGAATATTTAAATGGGAACAATATAATAAATATATATTATCACCTCACGATTCCACAATACAATTCACATAATTAACCGCCTTACTTACAATTTAGTACGTCACTTTTGAAGTCACTGCCACAGCAACAACGTAGAACAGGAAGGTTGGGCGTCCTGTCACTGAGGCAAGTTGTCACACATTTCTTGAAGTCTAAGGTCTAAGTTTGTACATTGATTCCAAATATGGGCCATGGTTCGAAACCTTAGCCAATATAGTTTAATTTAAAGGGAAGCTACTCACAATTTTAGCCTCTTACAGATAAAGAAAGAGTGGATTTGTTTCATAGTATGAGTTATGTTTTCCAAAATTTACTACACTTAGTTTTGTGTGCTTATGTCATTCTTAAAATCATTTGTCGTCGAAAATGTGAAGTGAAATTTCGACCCATTTCGAACGGACCGATTTCTTTCTTGAGAACTCAGATCGTCTTCGTAGTATGTTAACAGTTAAGAATCCATATTGTGTTTAACAATATTTAAGTATTATATATTATGTTTAGTTTTTTTATATAAATCTCTATTTCTCATTTCTCAAGAGGACAATCTTTGTTGTCATACAATTTATAGCAGTCTACAATGCGTTTAACAATATTTTAGTGTCAGTCTGTACATATCGTTATGAAATGCCCCTATATAGATCTATATTTTTTATTGCTTAAGCAAAGCCAAAAGAAAGAATTGTGATTTAATTTAAATTTTAAAAGTTTTATTAATAGTTATAATACAGCACAAGTACATGAAACATGTTTTTAAAACCACATTTATTTCACTTGTAGTGTACCTGTACAGATTACAAGATATCCCCTCCCCCCGTCCATCCCAAAAAAAACCCTAGTAACATATCCCATCTAAATTTTATTTATCGTATTGGGAGCTCTTTTCTTTATTTCTCAAAGTATAAACCCAGGGGCGTTTAACTCTTACAAATTAATTTATTGTATACAAACACGCATTCAGCTTCAGTCCTTACAACAATAACGATAAATAATCACATATTACTTTTATCTATATGTAGGCCTATTTATTTTGAATAGAAGTTCTGATATTTCCATTGATGGCCAGACAGTCGACATTGTTGATGTTTATTTGGTTAATGTGGTAAGAAATCGATCGATTAAGTCTGACATGATTTCTGAAATTGAAATATTTTTGTTGTTATTTTTTTTATAAGACAATCACAGAATGTATAAAAAAATTAACAAACTCTTACTCTTTATCTTCAGCCAATTGAAAGACCTTTACTGCAGTTTACAATGAAAAAAACCCAACTAATTAAAGTAAATACAATCTATAAAAGTTACGACACGTTATTGACTCTTTAAACTGTCTTCCCATCTATAAACTCTTTCTATAATTTAAAAACCACGTTGCACTAAAGTTATAAGGTAGAAAATAAAATACATTCATAAAATACTTTAAAATTTCAAATTAAAAATAAATATTATATCCTGCTTGCTTGTTTTGTTAAGTATTAATATAAACACGTTAGTCACTAGCACGCACTAAAAAGACTTTAAAAAATAAAATAGCTTTTGACGTTTTCTTATTTTAATGCATTTTATGTTATTGAAATTATCAAGCTTTTTAAAATTACTTATAATTACGTCTATGCCAGAATGGTCAAGAAGGAAAACTAAAGAGTAAATGAAGCAACAAGAATACCAAATAGCACTGGAATATATTATGTTTGTCTGATCTAATAACTAGATAGCAAGGGGGAAAATAAAAACTTACATAGTTGTGGACTTTCTGTTCCCTATTTTGACTACAGTCTTGATGCTATTCTTTGCTTGTCTGACCATTGTGTCTTGCTTATCTAAACGGAAATATGCTTTTATTACTTATCAAACAACACTCTGTTTTGTTTATGACAACAAAAGCATGCTTTTATCAAAACAGGAGTTTATGAGTTTATGTTCTTAATATTAAATTTATATAATGTAAATTTAGTAATAGAAATTGGTGTTATACTATCCGTACTTGGGGTAGTAATAACTGTTGTAGTCGTGATACAGTCTTTTGGTGTTGTATTTATAGTTGGTGCAGTATCAGCACTTGCAGTATCATAACTTAAATCCCGTGTAGTGGTAGAAGCTATTGGTGTTGTATCCTTAGATAGAGCAGTATCATTACTTGGGGTAGTATCATCACGTGCTTTTGTAGTTAAAGAAGCTATAGATGTTGTATCCATAGATGGTGCAGTATCAGTACTTGGGTTAGTATCAGTACTTCCATCTGGAGTAGTGGTAGAAGCTGTTGGTGTTGTATCCATAGATTGTCCATAACTTGGAGTAGTATCATCACTCAAAGTTGGAGTATAAGTAGAAGCTGGTGGCGTTGTAATACTTGGAGATGAAGTTGTTTCTGCATTTTAATATAATAATTTAGACAATTTTTTGTGATTTAAATTTTGCACGAAGTTATGAGATATTTTTGAAAGGTCATAAAATAATAGCCAACACAGGAAATACTATCGGATTGTTGGCTTACTAAATATCTAGACAAATTATGTTGAAATAATAATCAGCTTAACACACGTTTATTAGTGATTACACTTTAACATTAAAATTAAATGAGAAAAATTCATATATAGCTGTATAGCTGTTTTTAAACTCAATTATAGATATACTTTTTCAATAAAGTTAGAATTATAGTTAGAATTAAATAATAAAAATTTGTCATGCAAAAGATAGTAGTTAGCAGTGAATTTTCCTTATTTTATGCAGATAAAATAAACTTATACAAGCTCACCTTTTGTTGATTTTACTTCAGTTAACGTTGAACAGTCTACAACAGCGCTTGTGTTTTTATCCTTAATCTCTGATGATGACTTAGCTCCGTGTTGTCTTAGAAGAGCAATTGCTTCATTGTTTGCATGTATAGTGGCCGCATCCAAAGCTGTTTGACCATTGTTGGCTGTGATGTCAAGATTAGCGCCACGTTGGATAAGCAGTCTCATGGTGTCAATCTTCCCTCACCATAGACTGTGGTGCAATGGGGTGCTCCCTAACTGGCCTCTGCTGTCAACATCAGCTCCAGCGTCCAGTAACGCCTCCACAACTTCTTTAAGATCGCCCCGACAGCTGTAGTATAAGGCTGTGTTGCCACTCATGTCTGCGATGTCAAAAACACTTGTCTTTTTTAACAGTGTTAAGGCTGTTTCAGGATTTCGCGCGTACACAACAGCACAGTGTAAAGCTGTTTCACCACAGTTGTCTGTGATATTTGCTGAGGCTCCAGCTTCAAGTAAAAAATCGACAATTTCATTGGAACCGCCGTATGATGCGTAATGTAAAGCCGTTTGTCCTAAATTGTCAATGCTATTAATAGCCGCGCCTTTATCTAAAAGTAACTGGATGCGTTTCTTACTGTCTTCTATAGCAGCATTATATAAAGCTGTCCAATCTTTCATGTCAGGCTTTTCACCCAATACTCTAGAGCAATAATTATTTGTACGCTTTTCTAGCAGCTGGACACGTTTCAAACTTTCGTACGTTGCAGCATAATGTAAAGCTGTCTTACCGTTCCCGTCAGCCAGATTTACATCAGCACCTGCATCCAACAGAGTATCCGCAATGTCTACATATCCGCGTGCAAAACACACATGTAAAGCTGATTTTTTTTCACTACGACCACTCATTTCATTGACATTTGCTTTCCATTTCACCAAAAGTTGTGCAAAGTCTTTGTGATTTCTTTCCGCGCTAATAAACAATGGACTCTTTCCTGAGTCATAACCTTTAGTTTTGACATTAACATCTGCGCCACCATTTAATAACAACTCCCCAAAACATACGTTGTTCTTCTCTGCGTAAAGATGTAAAGGAGCCTTTCCATCTGAGTCCGTAAGGTTTAAGTCAATGTCAATCATCGAAAGTACATTGTTTATCACTTTGCTGCTGCATTTCTTGGCTAAGTAGGAAATAGTTCCATTTTTAAAACAAATATTACTCCTTGATTTTCTAAGTAATACAAGTATAATGAACACAGTTTGAAGAATAAACAGAAAACAATACAATGAGTTCACACTTTGAAACTGCAAAACGTGGTGTAACAAGCTAATAAACCATGTCTGGGAACTCTTGTATGTTTTTATTTCTTCTTCTCCTGTGTAGGAGTTGCTGATTTGATCCTCAGAAAATATTTTTGTAGCAGTGGTTTGTTGATCGAGAAATGACATCTTCTGTTTATTTTATTTTATTCACTCCACCTATGGTAAAGAATAAAATAAGAAGTCGAGAAATATGTATTGAAACTTACCTGGACAGTTATGCTAACAACTTTATTAACAAAATTTAAATTTAAACGTTTTTAAAGGGGCTGTATCACCCTGTTGGGTTCTTCTATGTCTATGTCTAGAGTATATATTAACAGACGTTTACAACAGTAGATAACACTAACACTCTATAATAAAAATAATAAGAGATTCAATATATATATATATATATATATATATTTATATATATATATATATATTTATTTATATATATATATATATATATATATATATATATATATATATATATATATATATATATATATATGAATAAACAATATGAAAAATATAAAAGGTACAATATTCACTAACAGAAATGAATCGCCAAAAAACAAACCCCCCCCCCCCCAAAAAAAAAACAAACAACTATTAGGCATATTTTTACAGTAGTAATAATGATTAATTAGTGATATTGGCGAATTGTTTCGTCAATTATCCGTTGTCAGGTTGATACTTTTGCCAACCGCCCCCCCCCCCCCCAAACGAAATGGAAGTGATATAGAAAATATATACTTTTAACAGTGTCCGCCCCCACCCCCCTGAAATTTTAGTCCGTCCTTCCGAGAATTTTAAGTGCCCCCCCCCCCTCCCCCCGAAAAAAAGTGTGGAAGAAACACTGTTTAAATCTTATAATAGTGTTACGAATTTATGGAAAATTACGCCAATGAAATACTTTAAAAAAGATTTTTACAACATGTGTAAAATATATGAATTTATGATTTATTAAAGCGTAACACGAGTTGTTAGTTAAACTGAATTTAAGAGATTAATAGATTGTGTTAAATGTATTGGTACACTAGTTATTAATAAATGAAAAAAACATCAAAATTACTATCCAAATTAGCTTTTGTACTATTTAATTAAGTACTTCGTTAAATATGGTACATTGGATTTAAAATTCAACCAACCTTTTGGATGTAAACACAATGACCATGTAGAAGAAAGGAAGATGGCGCTTCAAGTCACAGGGTCAAGTAATCACGAATGAATTATAACGTCTAAGTCTATAAAAGCAATGTTTGATAATAAAAGTAGGCTAAAATACTAAACTGTTTCTGTAAGGTATATTTATAGTTTCCATGGGCTGCTACTTAATATTTTTTTGTTGCAAAACAAGCGATAACAGGTTAAAACCAGACTTATTTTTATAACAATTTGACGAGTTCACACATTATCATGTTTAAAAAAATCGGACTAAAACTAATGTTAAAAAATGTTTATTGGTAACATATCAGGGATGGTCGTTTTCTTCATTCACTTTAGAATAAAATTTAACATCAACTTTTGTGAAACACGATGTCACAGTGAGTGCGTTACAAAGTCACAGTTGTAATCGAATGCCCAAACATATTTAAGAAACATTACATATATTGCTATAGCTGTATACAATTACACTATTTCTACATTTATTTTTTGACAAACGTAAGACATTTGATATATACATATATATATATATATATATATATATATATATATATATATATATATATATATATATATATATATATATATATATATATATATATATATACTAGCCGTCCCGGCCAGGCCCTGCTCTGGCTTCTGTGAAAAACCTTTCTGTTAAAGACCATCACCTGTGTGTTTAGTAATCATCATAAACCCGGCATTGCCCACCCAAACCACAACCAACCAAAACCAAAACAACAAAACGCAAACATAACGCTAACACAATTACAAATACAAACGAAAACAAAAATCTAACAACAAACCCAACCACAACCACAAACACCAATACAAACACAAAGAAAAACAAACAAAAAAGCAAACGAAAACAAAAACCTAACAACAAACCCAACCACAACCACAAATACCAATACCAACCAATAACAACACAATAAAAAACGAAAAAGCAAACGAAAACAAACCAAATCCAAACGCAAAAACCAACCAAAAACACAAATACAAACCCAAAGAAAAAAACACAAACAAAAACGAAAAAAGAAAGAACAAAAACGAACCAAATCAAACCGCAACCACTAACGCAAACCCAACCTAAACACAAAGAAATCACTAACGCGAACATAAACGCAAAGTGCTCACAGTCTAGCCCGGGGCGGAATCGCCTGTTTTAGCTTAATAAACGACTCTAGTACCCCAAATTATTCATAGTCTTTTGCACTCACTTAAACGAACGCGACTGTTTCAATTTAATGAACAATTATAATACTCCAAGCTTATCCGTAAAATACCTACAACATTAGCAGTTTTCATTTCTATTGCGGTGAAGTGGTTTCATGTATCAGGTTTATTATTTTTTTTATATATTAGAGTCTAGTTCGTTTAATTGCAGTTCAGTTCTTTGAATTGCAATTTTTGGCGATGATCAAAAGCTCTGACTCTTTTTTACAGAGATTGTGCTTAATTAAGTGTGTCTCATTACTTAATGTACCGCGCATTATTAAAAAGCGCCCATTGATAACTAAGACGCTCTTAGAACTAAGCAAGCTGTGTGTTTCAATTAGCACTTAGACGGCAAATAGGTGCTGCAACTAATCGTAAACTGTGTTTTAATCTGACTGTGTCGTTAATATCTAATAAATACCACAAAACATATATAGAGATTTAGATATTTTTATCTAGCTGTGTTGGTGTGTAAATCTTATCTTTAGACATAGTTTGTATGTAGTGATAAAACAAAATGTCATTCTCTGTAGGTACACTTTTACTCCTGATATTACTAAAGAAACCTCATATCTACATCTTTTATCAGATTTAGAGTGCAAATTAAGGTATTAATAAGGTGCTATTAATTTTATAACAGTCAGATTTTTGAAATTTTGTCTGTTCTACTTTTAGCACATAATCTAAATCTTGATTTCAAGGTAACACTATAGAAATACTTTGAAAATACATCTGAAGCTTTTTCTCTTCACATAAACAACTATAAAAAAACATCATGCATCGGTATTTGAACGAGTGGTATAAGCGGTGAAGAGCTCTGATGCTATACAGAAAGTCTCGGTTCAAATACCGGTCCAACTCATTAGAACTTCCCTGAGTCCACCAAGCTCTGATTAGTACCTAACTCATGTTAGGTATAGTACGGGCGGTTGGTAAAAATGCTGACCGCACCTTCTCTTCATATGCCGAGGTCAAGTAACATATGAACTCTACTTCATTGCCCAATGGATCGTTAGGTCAAAAGAGGATTCTTTACTTTTTTTTAAAGAAAAAAAAATACATTTTTATTGCTTTCTTTTCTGTGTAAGAAGTGTAAGAATATTATACATTTTTATACTGTTTATTAGCTTTAGAGTATACGTTAAGACATTTATAAATCATAACTTGTTATTAATTTTATAACAGTGCAGTTTATTGAAATTTAGTGTGTTCTACTTTTAGAAGATAATCTAATTCTAGGTTGGAATCGTGAGTAGCACATTTAAATGCTTTACAGTAACCAGGACGTTATTTCTATATTAAAAAAAAAAACTATTAACAAAAACAGAAATTATTAGTCTTTGGAAGTGCTTTAAAAGTTTCAATTTCAATTTCATTATAGAAATAAAATAGTTTCAAGTATAAAACTTCATATAGATATAAAAATGTTTAAAAAAAATTATAATTAAAACTTTTCTAATTGAGGTCCAATCTAACATAGGTGGGTTCTATCACACTCCTTTTGAGACTTGTTCCCCTTTTCTGTCGTCACCGATGATGCTGTTTATCAAAACCTATTCTCCATTCTCTATATTTACCTCGTTGCAGTCTCGTATAAAATTTAGGAAGACATTTCTGAAAAAAAAATGTACACCTACTAAAAATAGACGAATCTATAAATAAAGATATTGCAATTTTATTGTCAATCGGTAGGCTATTGTAGCGCAATATTTATGTAAAAATGTTCAGCATCGTTAAGCCAATAAATACATCATTGTTCAAACTTACATTGGTGGCTTTCTCTCTCTGCCAACATTTTGTTTTCTTAACTTTCTTATCTTTCCTGTATTTAGAGCGTAGTTTAGTGCTCGCTTCACGTCAAGTTTAGAAAAAGACCCGTCCTCCCGATTCGCTGCTTTAGTTTGAGCCCTGCTCGTTACTGTACCAACCCCGATGTAGCTCTCATCAAATGTGTTGATTTTTGTAAAACTGTTCACTTCAAGGTTCATATCAAAATTGTATTTTTCTTTTATCCTCTTTTTAGCATTTGATTTGTATTTCCAGAAATACTTTCTTATGTAATAGAAACAAATGGTTTTCATGCGATTTTGATGTTGAAATTGATAATTGCTTGTTCGCTTCCGTTTTCTGTTATTTTTTCTGCGACATTTTAAAGCATCGGCTGAACCACTTGATATACGTTTATATCCGCCGGGCTTAGTTTTCATAATAGAATATTTGTTTTTCAGACGCTTTATTTTATTATTTATGTCTTCAGTAGAGCGGGGTGTAATCATTTTACCAACACTGAAATTAAAGATACATTGTGTAAACGGTTTGAGAATTTGTATCTGAAACTTTACGTTTCGTAGAGGGTTTAATACATATTTATTCATTAGTAAGCAATCATTACACATCATGCATGATTATTTTCCCCAACACATTCTACTTAAAAAAATAAATAAACAAAAACAAACAAAAACAACTGGTTAGGCTGCTTAATAAAAAAATAATAAAAATTAATGCAAATAAAGAGTAAAATAAAAAAAAAACATCACCGAAATTACAACTATATTCCTTGTATGTTTTGTTTTGGTTAAAATTTGTTCAATCCTAATTAAACATACTAAATAGATTTATATTCTTATAAATTCAACATACATTTTCTTTTTGTTCTTTTTCCTTCTGTTTTTGGTGGTGCTTTCGATGCTGGTCTTTTCTTGTTCGATCATCAAATCTTACGTAAAGAAGTAGAATTGTAATAACAATCTGCATATTAAAGCCTACGGCTAAAGAACATTTTAGATTCGAAGATCAGAATGTCAACCATACCTTTTGTTTGACTAAGTCGGAGTGAATCAGTTTGACCATAGTTCGAGTAATCCAACATCTTCTCATGTTTTTCAGGGAATGTCTGACGATTCTTTTCAAACTTGTCAAGTTTTGTTTGTTTTAAGGTGTGTTTTTGATGTATTTGTTTTAAGTTGTGTGTTTGAAGGCTTTTATACATTTTATTTGTTGACTTACGGTACTTCTTTAATTGTGTAGTTTCGGTAAGGGTTGTTGTTGTAGTTGTGGAGGTGGTGATTAGCTGTGTGGTTTTAGTAGTAGCAACTGCTGTTGTTGTGGTACACATTGTTGGTGTTGTATACAAATATGGTGAAGTTTCAGTAGTTGTGGTAGAATTAACACTTTGAACATTATTTAATGTAGCTTCAACACTTGAAACTGGTGTAATAAAACAAGCTGTTGGTATTGTATCCATACATTGTGCAGTTTCACTACTTGGGGTAGTATCATCACTTGCATGTGGAGTAGTGGAAGAAGCTTTTGGTGTTGTATTCATAGATGGTGCAGTATCAATGCTTTGGGTAGTATTACCACTTGCAAATGATGTACCAGCTAGAGCTACAAAACAAAATAAAATAAGAGATAATTTTAAAATCATCTATAATTGCATGCAATTAAGAAATTCGGAAGGAAACGTGTTACGAGTATAGCCCTAGTGTATTGTTTATGTAATTATTATTTACACCAGCCATTGTACAACTAGAGTGCTAAAACTATGTTATAATTAAATAAAAAAGTAAAATGATATGCCTAAATCCCTAGACCAAACAGTAAGCAGAAGTTTAGAAGGGGGTTGTCTTTATAGTAATTGAACATAAACAGATGAAACGCACCGTTAATAATCGTAATAGTTGCTCACCTATCACGTTTTCAAACTCCATTTTACTTTTCGAAGAGTCCAAAGCTGCCTCCATTTTCACTTTATTTTCTTCTGAAGACTTAGCGCCATGTTGTCTTAGAACTGCAATAGCTTCATCTTTTGAATACATAATGGCTTCATCCAAGACTGTATGACCTGAATCGTCTTCAATGCCAAGGTTAGCGCCATGTTGGATAAGCTCTTTCATGACGTCGATAATTTTACTCAATACACTGCAGAACAATGGGGTTCTTCCGAACCTGCTCCTCGAGTCAACATTAGCTCCGGCTTCCAGTAACGTCTTCACGACTTCTGTAAGTCCATGCTGGGAGCTGTAGTGTAAAGCTGTATTGTTATTCTCGTCACCAGCGTCAAGATCGTCTGTAAATTTTAGTAGCGTCATAATTTTTTCTGTACACCCGTACATGGTAGCATTTAGTAAAGCTGTTCGACCACCATTGTCTCTGATGTTTGCCGAGGCACCAGCTTCCAGTAATAACATGATAATGTTGTTTTCAGCACAACCTGCCGAGCAATGTAACGCCGTTTTACCAAGATGGTCAGTGTTATTGATATCCGCACCTCTTTCTAAAAGCAACTTGACGAGTTTCTCACTTCCATTCCTAGCAGCAATATGTAAAGCTGTCTCACCACTCCCGTCTCTCAGATTTATATCAGCGCCAGCATCCAACAAAATATGAGCTATTTCTACATGTTCAAAATTAACACAGAAATGTAAAGCTGTTTTATGTCGAAAATTATCCTGCACATTGATATTTGCTTTATATTTCAACAAAAGTTCAACAAAATGTTTATGGCCTCCTATAGCGCTTAAATGTAGTGGTGCCATTCCTGAGTTAATAGGCCCTGTTGTTTTGACATTAATATCTACTCCTTCACTTATCAAAAGTGCCCCTAAAGGTATGTTGTTCGTCTCTGCATAAACATGTAAAGGGGCCATCCCATCTGAGTTTCTACAGTTTATATCAATGTCTAATCTTGAAAGTAAATCTTTAATATTAAAGCTACTTTCTTTCTTGACTAAGTCAGAACGTTTTCTCTTTACAAAATCCATCAGCTTATTTTTGTTCATCTTGGTTTTCATTTGCTTTAGCATCGTTTTACTTGACCTATTATACGAAAAAATAATAGAGGATGGAAATGTATATTTGAGCTTATATGAACTGTAAACCAAATTACAAAATACAATTGTCGACTTTCTATTGAATCCGTGATTAACTTTAAAGTGAAAGTATATTTTTTTTGGTACATTATAATGGATTTTAAAATAAAAGAATATTAACACTTTCAATTTAACAAAATATTTTTCCACAAATTTTTTTTTAAATGTTTAAATTCTACATTAAAGCAGATATTCTTATTTGATAATTGCGAAAATATTTTTTTATTTATTAATATTTATGTTTTGCTAAACACATTTTGTGAAAACGATGATACAGCTAAATTCATTAAATGGCACCAAAGTCTAAAGATTAGATCATTGCGCCTTGGAAATCAAAGCGCAAGGCCTAGGTAGCAAGTTGCGTAGAGCCTGATGCTGCTCTCCCTCTCTCCACACAGCTGATGGGCTTAAAGAAGAAGTTACCAATAAACAGCTAGCAGCGATCTATATATCTATCTAGATTTTTTAATCTAGAATCTAGGCAAATAGTGAGTTTTTATCCTCAACTATTTCAGACCTCAATTATTTTAAATAAATCTGTGTTTGTTTAGCAATGGCATGGGTTAAATTAGGATATAGTTTATTATAATATAATATTCGCTTAATTTAACTTTATTATATGATGGCTCTAAGTAAATTATCCCAATTAACAAGCACCTAATTGTATGATAGTGTTATAGTTACCATGCGGATGGTATGGGTTCGAGAAACATCATGTCAATGTTAATTCCTTTTTGTTTTAATTTTTCTTTTTTAATTTTAATGCACAGTGGTAAATCACAACGCACTAGATTGGTTTTAATTCTTTATTATTAGTTTGACGCTAATTTTAATAATTTATTTATTTACTACTCAAATGTGGTTCCAGGTCAGAAAATGGTATAGAAAGAAATCGATGTTTTTAAAAGATAAAAACATGTAAGATGAGGTGTGACTTCTTTTTAGATGTGAATGATAAAGTTGTCTATCGGAACTTAGCGGGACACGGCACAGGTGAAGTAGAGTTCACCTGTTTTTATGACCTCGGCGTATGAAGCAAAAGATTGGCTGTTTGTGACGATATGTGATAATTTGGAGGGGGGGGGGGGAGATAAAAATCTTTAAATAAAATCTTTAAATCTTTTATTTCAACGCTGGACTAGACCCTCGTCTATTTTACATATCCTTTATCTTTAAGCGGTTTTAGGTACTTATTCAACATGTGCTTTGATAATAATGGCTTATAATAATAATAATAATAATAAACTGTTGTTTAGATTAAATTCTTGATAAAATTTAATACAGTTTTTATGACAAGGTTCACTTGAGTTGCCATAAATAGAAATGTACCTGTACTAAAATGTCAATAACAGTTATTTTAGTCCACTTAAAGGCTGATGGTAGGCCTACTAAATTTATTAATAAACATTATTTGAATACAAGTTATGCTTATACTTATGCCCAGTTAAATGTTAACACGTGTTTAAATTTGTGATTAACTAAAGTAACGTATTAAGAAAAAACGAATTGTATTGTACACTTATTTAATATCAACATCTTTTTAAAGACAATTTTGTTTATTAAACTACCGCGTAGTTATTGGAGAGACTAATATAACGTCTCGCTAAGGTAAATCGATTTAAACAAATCCATAACCAGTCTCTTAGCGACGCGTATGGGGTCATCCATAAATGACGTCACGCTTTTTTGACGATTTTTACCTCCCCTCCTCCCCTCCGTCACACGTCGTCACAAAAAGCCCCTCAAAATTGCAGTTGATTTTTTTAAAAACATCGATATTTTTCCAAAATCTTGTCTAAACTATAACAATTTATTAAAACAGTTATCTAAAACGCGAAATAACGTCTAAAATTCGTTTTCTAACATTGTTTTTTTATAATGCAAAAATGTGACGTCGCAACATCTGACCCCCCCTCCCCATCATCACACATCGTCACAAAATTACGGACCCCCCCTCCCCCCTACGAGTGTGACGTCATTTATGGATGACCCCTATCCTATCAATGAAACACATGCATAGAAAATGAATGATGTGTGTGTGGGGATTAACGAAAAAAGATCCATAGGTATTAATTTTTTAAAACTATCACCTAAACTGTAAAAAGCAGAATTTTAAATATAATTTTTATTGTTAAATTGATTTTTCATAACAAACTTGATAGCCTGTTTGATTTTATTTGTGAGGTTGAAATAATCTGAACGTTTGAAGTAGATATCTTTCATTTGAAAAAAAAAATCCCAACTTCTAAAGCCGGATTATTTAAAATGTCATTTAAGCATAATGTAGACTACACAATACTTAACAAAAATGAATTACATACATCTTGTACTCTACCTGTTTTAAGTAGAACCAGCAGCCAGACAACCAGCCTATGGAAGTGACACAAAGCAGCTTACTTTGGTACTATATATAGCAAACATCGACCGGTTAATTTAAAATCAATACAGCATCCGAGTGATTTCCCGATCGGTTTTTGTGGTTTTTTCTTGTGGTTTTAATTTGGCTGCTTGCTCATTATATATATATATATATATATATATATATATATATATATATATATATATATATATATATATATATATATATATATATATATATACATATATATATATATATATATATATATATATATATATATATATATATATATATATATATATATGTATATATATATATATATATATATATATATATATATATATGTGTGTGTGTGTGTGTGTGTGTGTGTGTGTGTGTGTGTGTGATTTGTGCTGCACCGCAACTATCGGAATCTAAATTTAACCCACACCCATTGTCCAATGGAGTTGCAATTTGGCAGTGGTAGATCCAGTGTTTTTTACAGGCGTTTTTCTCCGGGGAAGGGGGGGGGGGGGAGACCTAAAATTTTAGGGGGAGGGGTGGGGGGCGGACGCTGTAAAACTTTATATTTTCTATGTAAATTTCATTTGAGTTCTTGGATGGGGGAGGGGGTGCGAGCGGTAGACTTGTATATTTATTGGCACGTGCTTTTTTAAGGAACATCGACCATCGTAACATGTCATAGATGTAAAGAAATGTAGAATTTATTCATACAGCATTCGATGGCTAATAAGTTTTAAAAATGCATAACTATTAAATATAGTTTACTGCTTCAAGATTTAACAAAACTGTTTCAAAATAAATTATTAGTATTTTTGTATATAGGGGTGAGGGAGTAATGGAATTTCTGACAAACGAAATTTCAATTATTTTTTGTTCGATAAAATAAACAACTCATTTTGATAGTGTCCCTTGCACCTACTATTAAATAATAATTTACTACTACAAGCGAAATGTATTCAAATTAAGGTACAATATATTTAACATAAATGAGTCACATATAATTTACCTTTTTGACGAAATCAACACATCAACAACGTAGATAGAAGATCTCTAACCAGTCTCTGAGGCGATTGAAAGAACACACCAACTCTTATCTGTACAGTGGCAGTTTAAACATCGATCAGTTAAAAAATAAACCGGGAGTGATCTCCCCTAAACTTTCTCGAATATTCTAATATAAAATTACGAGGGATGGCAACTCAGGACATAGACAATATTTGTTATCCATTTTTAATTACTTAAACTTTTTATAATAGAATAGAATCTTGTAAAAAAAGTGAAAAGTTTCCCTTTCAAACCTGACGGTCTATGGGGCAAGTGAAGTAGAGTTCACTTGTTTCTGTGATCTCGGCATATGAAGAGAGTTAGGTACCCATCAGAGTTGGGTGGACTCAGGGACGGTCTACTGTCTTGAACTCGGATTCGAACTCGGGACTAACGGGTTAGCAGTCCAGCTCTCTACCGCTAGACCACTCCGTCCCACACCAAGTGAACGCCAAATAAAATGTGTATAAAAGTGCGGGATATTATTAGTACTTTATTAATTTACATGCTTTTTTGAGAAATCGGAAATAGCGTAAATTAGTACTTCCGATCAACGGAAATTACTCAAAATTTGACAGAAGGTAGAGAATTAGATCTTTTATTTACGTGTGAAATGCATCTATCTAAAATAGTACGCAACTTATAGGCTTTTGAAAAATTCAAAGAAAAAAAGTACCACTTCCGGTTATCGGAAATCGCTCAAAAGTTGACATGGATCTACGATTTTGATAAAATACTTTTATATTAAATTTCTTCAACCTAGCTGTAACGGTACTCAAGTTATCGTGTTTACAGACACACAGACACACAGACACACACATACACACAGACATAAGGAGAAGATTGCAAAATTATGTTTTTCCGTATCAGTGACGTGTAAAACGTCGAGATTTGCAAAAAAAAAAACAACATATGATTTATTAAAAAGTAACACGGCGTTTTTTAGATCCAAAATAAAAGAGTTGTTAGCTAAACTGCATTTAAGAGATTAATAGATTATATTATATGTATGGGTACTTGAATTTATAACGCACGTGTCACATAGACGCCAGTTATTAAAAACACAGCAAAATAATAATGAATGGAGATAGTTTAATTTGGTTTAGGTACCACACACAACACTGTGCGTGCGTGGTGTGTCGCCTGACCGTCTGAAAGGAGATTGTTTATATTATTCTTTTGAGATTATATTTAACTCAATGCATCAGGCCCGCCGGTTGGTCGAGGCTAGGTCAGGGGTTCGTTGTGCCAGGGATACAAAGGTCGACTCGAAATATCGTCCCATTAATGATTCAAAGATAATTCGTTGTTACTAATAATATGTATAACATGTATGCACAATATACAATGTAGTTGACATACATAAGTCACATAGAATCTACCCTTTTGAAGCAAACAACACAGCAACAAAGTGGAATGAAGATCACTAGCGGGACTACCAGGATAAAACACCTGCGCTTATCTGTTTAGCGACACGTTGCACACAGATCAGATAAAAGTAACTCAAAGTATTGCTGGGGATTCCCCATTTATGTATTGGATAGACCCGAGACTGTGTATAACTTTTGTCTGCATAATATGTTGGTTGAGATAATGTTTTATGTAACTAGACTCTAGGCATTATATAATTTGAAAGAAATTTCTGATTTAAGGTAATCGACAATTTGATGCTCATCTCCCTGATATGGTAAGAGGACAAATCTATAATTTGGAACAAACTTTCTGAAATCGAAATTATTTTGTTTATTTCGTAACAAGTCTGTTTGTATTAAAAATATTCTAATATATTTTTATTAACTATTTACAAGTCATTTTTATGACAATCGTGCAGCTTCAGATTATTTTTTAAATTCACAAAAACGACCTTAGCTGCAAATTCCTCCTACAAGTGTTTGATTTTGCAATCTTTCCTTATGTCTCAATGCCTGAATGTCCAGGTGTCTCTTAGCGCTATAGTTTTTAAATTTATTTTGATCAAATTATTATGGAGTAATATATTTTAATAAAAAAAATAAATTCAAAGATTACTATCGTATAACAGAAAGGTAGTTTAAAACACATTATAATAGTCGAGAAGATTGTGTTCTTAATTAACATCAATTATAACGTTAAGAATAAAATTGATTGAATTAAGTTTTAATATATTGTTTTCACTTCAGTGTATTATCGTTCAATCATGTTTTACTGTCTTGTAGTTTAATTTTTTTTTGCAGAGTAACAACGTTGATGTTGTGGGACTTATTTTGTTGTTTATATCTTTTAGTTTGGTTGTTGACTTGCTCTATTGGTATATGGAGTAATGGAATACATCCAAATTATGACAATGGATGTATAATCTGAACAAAGACATTACATCCATAGTGTTTTTGTGGTCTGAATCGACACATCTAGCTGCTGAGGCGTGGGCTTGGTTTATTTACAACAGAAGGAGAATTATATTTGTTGTCATCAAAATTCAAATTGTCATCCTAGGCAGACAGTTTCGTATGTTCCATCATGCTTACGTCGCTCCCACTTCGATGTTTACGTTTATGGCTTCTAAAACAGTAAAAAAATAAAACAGAGGGAGCATGTATTTAACGTTTTAGACACACTAAGTTTACAGTTTGTTTATTAGCTTTAAATTATACAATTTTAAATAGATTTACAAATGTGTAGATATATAGAAATATGTGTTTAAAAAAGATGTTTATAAGATTGTTTTCTATATTACCTATTTTTTAAAATTTAGATATAGAGGCGCAGACAGCAAGTTTAGAGACCTTTAATTTTCTTTACAGTAATAGAATGTTTATTGGGTGCACTTACACAAATGGAAAATAGCTACCGTCATTAGGTGTAATACAATAAGAAGACATTGACAAAATTGGAAATTTTTTGTTTTAAAATTTAGAAGTTAAAAAAGTAGAATGAATAACAGTAAAAATAACGAGTAATACACGTGTGCTTGCAAAATTCTTTCTTAAATATTGACTCGTGTCTATTTGGCTAAACACTTTTAGTAAGAAAAAGTTAAAACAGTTACTAAATTAGTCAATAAGTTTGACTTCTAACATTATTTCAATTTCCTTACTAAATTCAGATACTGAGAGATGTCTCTTGTCAAAGTCAAGTGAAATAACACTTTTTCAAATCTACATTGGTCTACATAATTAATATTGTCTACGTATTTTATATATATTGTCTAAACGTAGTCTACATTTGATCTATATGCTACACAAACACAGTCTTCCCTATACCCAAGTAAGATGCCAGTAGAGCAGTCTTGTGCCCCACTAAAGGAGTCATTCGCTGGCTAGATTTAACCTATGGAGACTCCTCTCTCACAGACTTCTCTACACTTGTCAAATGAAGTTGTCCATCCGTTAAACGATGCTCTAGGATTTCTCAGCAAAGAGATTTAGTTTGCTGTCGATGGCTACGTACTTTGGTTTATTTATGTTTACTTCTTCGCAGTGTTTAATGATGGTTGGATTGTAATTTACATTCGCATTTCTGAAATAGATATTATTGATCTAAAAAATAAGGCTAAATTGAAAACAATGATATTGGGGTTTATAAGTAGGACAATTATATATACGCTATAAAATACGGACAATGGCATGGGATATTTTTACTCACACATGAATATTTCCAGTGCTGCAAGTACTTTGATTTTCAAAATTATTAGTCACTTCGGTATTTAGAGCACACCGAATTACATTAAGGAAATCATCACTTGCATCTGAAGTAGTGGTAGAAGTTGTTGGTGTTGTATCCACAGATGTTGCAGTATCAGTACTTGGGGTAGTATCATCACTTGCATTTAGAGTAACTGTAGAAGCTGTTGGTGTTGTATTCATAGATGGTTTAGTATGAGTACTTGGGTTAGTAGAATCACTTGCATGTAGAGTAGTGGTAGAATTTGTTGGTGTTGTATCCACAGATGGTGCGGTATCAGTACTTTGGGAAGTATTATCACTTGCAAAGGGTGTCACGTTACTAACTAGTGCTACAAAATAAGATAAATGACTATGTTCAAATCTTCTAAGAATGCATGAAATTAAGAAATGTTGAGCGAAACGTGTTAGGCGAACATCCCTAGTGTATTGTTAATGCAATTAGAACTTACACCAGCCATTGTATTACTAGAGTGCTAAAATGCTCTCATTAAATAGTCAAATTAAAATGGTGTGCCTCAAGCACTAGACCAAATCGTAGAAAATTTTTATAGCAATTATAACTAAAAAGATAAAGCGGATAGTTAAAAATGTTAATAAATGCTCACCTATCTCTTTTTTAAACTCCATTTCACTTTTTGAAGAGTCCAAAACAACCTCTATTTTTACTTTGTTTTCTTTTGAAGATTTAGCGCCATATTGTCTTAGAACTGCTACTGCTTCGTCATTTAAGTACATAATTGCGATATCCAATGCTGTCTGACCGAAATCGTCGTCAATGTCAAGGTTAGCGCCGTGTTGGATAATCTCTTTCATCTCGTCAATGTTTTTACTCAATACACTGCAGAACAACGGGGTTCGCCCTAACTGGCTCCTCGAGTCAACAATAGTTCCGGATTCCAGTAACGTCTTCACGACTTCTGTTAGTCCACTGTGGGAGCTGTAGTGTAAAGCTGTATTGTTGTATTGGTCACCAGCGTCAAGATCGCTTGTAAATTTCTGTAGCGTTAAAGTTGTTTTCATACATCCGAACAAGGCAGCATCAAATAACGCTGTTCCACCACCCCTGTCTTTGATGTCTGCTGAGGCTCCAGCTTCAAGTAACAACACGACAATATCGTTGCTCCCATATCCTGTTGAGTAATGTAACGCACCTCTTTCTAAAAGCGACTTGACGAGTTTCTTCATTCCAAACCAAGCTGCATAATGAAAAGCTGTTTCACCTCTCTTGTAAGCCAGATTTACATCAACACCCGCAACCAATAGAATGTACGAAATGTATTCATATCCACGTTGAATGAACAAATGTGAAGCTGTTTTATTATGAAAACCGTTTAGTTCATTGACATTGGTTTTCCATTTGAGCAGAATGTGCATAAAATATGTGTGACCTAGTTTTGTGCTTACAAATAAAGTTTCTCTTTCCGAGTTCAACCCTATTGTTTTGACATTAACATCCGTTCCTGAGTTCAACAAAAGTTCCCCAGAGTTATTGCTCTTCTCTTTTGAAAGAAGTACTAGTGCCTTGTCCTCCGAATCCTTACAGTTGATGTCAATGTTTAATCTTGAATCTGTGCTCTTTTTCATTGACTGACTACCTCCCCCATAAGCATTAATTCTCTTTTTGAAAGGACAATAGAATGACCAACTGATCATTGGTATTTTCCCAAATCCATATGTATACACAATGAGAAAATATATGAGTAAATAGAACCAACAGACTATTCTATAATTTGGAAAACATAAGTTCAACACGTTTGAAAGAAATATTTGAAAAAGTTTGTTTTCTTCTCTGATTAGATCCTCAAAGTTTATTCGTTCATAGCAGCATGAAAACATCTTTGTTTTTTAAAACTCGACAGCGCTTTGACTGGACCTATTTTAACAAAAAATAAATAAAATAAAAACAAGCTGAACACATGATTTACAAACTATAAGGACTGTAATCACTATAAAAATGAACCAAATGCAAAATTCTATAATAGTAACTTTAAACGTAGAATAGCAAAGTAGCAACAAACAAAACGTTTTTGTATCTTGTGATAGTTGTGTGAAATTAGTGTAATGATGAATAGGAAGCTCTGGTAGCTTTAGCGTCTGTCCTCGGGGCCTAGTTTGGGGTTTGTCTATCTGTTCTAATCACGAGAAAAATTTAATCACAATGAATCGCAATGAGGATATGCACTTATCATAACAGAATGATAAGTAGTAAGTGTGTATTGTTGTCTATTGTTAAGCCGGGGAAGCATCTTTCTATAATTGCTCAATCAATTATTTTACAATAATCACAATTAGAAAAATGAATTTATTTTTATTTAATCAACTTAATTAATTTAAATTCGATCATGGGTTTAAAAATTACGTAAACATTATATTACACACTTATGTGTTTGAAATCGAGAAACATTTACTTGAACATTAAATAAAATATTTAGTTTGCCTAACTAATTGTTAACTAAAAATTTGTTTTACTTCACTATGTTCAATTACAATGTTTTTTGTTTACTTTTGCGTATACACAAATCTCGACGTTTTACACCTCCCTGAGTCGGAAATAATTAGTGTTGCAATTTTGTCTGTATGGCTCTGTGTGTGTGTATGTGTTTGTCTGTGAACACAATAACTTGAGTACCGTTTCAGTTAAGTTGACGAAATTTCATGAAAAGGTATCATATTAAATTTGGGTTCTGTTTTAATTTTTGAACGATTGACGGTAACCGAAGTGTTACGTACTCAACTTTCCTATTTCTGAAAATCTAATAACTTGAGTATCGTTTAAGTTAGGTGGAAGAAATTTCAAATATAAGTAATTTATTGTTTGAGCATGCTTTTTTTCAAATTTGAACAATTTCTGATAGACTTAGTGGCACGTTACTCTATTTCATTTTGAAGACTATAACTTGAGCACTGTTCTAGACAGATGCAATTTCGTATATTAGTACAAAATCTTATGCTTAGATTAAATTCAATTTTATAATGACCTCAAATGACTGGAAGTGTTACTTTAGTCTCAGTTAGGTAGACGAAATTCTAAACATAGGTATAAAATCTGATCTTATTCTCTTGAGTCTATCGACTTTCGAGTGATTTTCGGTGTATTACTTTACGCTATTTCAAATTTCTGAAAAAAATATTACTTCTACAAGACCGATTTCTCCAAAACTTTTCACTTAGGTCTTGGCTTAATGACAATGCATTGTGACTTTTAAATTGACTGAATTAGAATCTGCATTAACTTTTTATCAACTAATTAATGTTTCCTTTATAACTCATAAATTTTCCGCTCTATTATATGCACTTTGTTTGCGTTCATTAGATTTTTTAAAATACGCGATTCTGTTCTATTTAAAAAATAAATTGGTAAAATACGAGAAAGTTTTTAGGGGAAGATCACTCCCTCTTTATTTTAACGAGAATGATCGCACAGTTTTTGGTAAGTGAAACGTCTAAGAAGAAGAAATCGATAAACCAACTGTAAGCTCACCGATTTGACCTCGACCAATGCAACACGTTGATATTGCGATTTTTTAAAAGCTGTGTAACTACTATTTTTAAATTACGAGATTTTATATTAAGGAAAATACAACTTTAGCAGCTATATTACTTCTAATTTGTCGCACAATACATTGCGAGAAGGTTTCAAAATAAAATTTACACATAAACTAATCATGTGTGTGAGTGTGTGGGGTGGGGGTGGGGGTAGAGATTTTGAACAATGAGAAAATATAATTGTAATTAAATAAAGTAACGTTAAAAATGAAAAAAAAAAAACAATCTTCGAATATTATTGAAGGTCCTGGCTTTTCTAGAACTTAAATCATAATGGGTAACACGGTTGACTTTCCTGTGCTATTTTTCGTTTGGAAATAACTTTTAAAGTTGAATGCAACTAGTTTACAAAAATTCATGATTAAAAATCATGTATAATTTCCAAAATAACAGGTAGTCAGAAAATATCCATATTTTGACATAAAATACTTAAATACAATCTAGAAATACACCTTTTTGATGTAACAACCTTAGGAACAGTGTTGAGTGTAACAGCAGACAACCAGCCCAATCGAAGAACACACAAAGTTTCTTTTCTTAACAACAACCTTGACACACGTAAACCCAGGTAAAACATCGATCAAAGCAGTGCTGGGAATTGCCCATTTTCGTATTTAATAAACATGTTGAAATGACGCAGCTATGTAGGTCAAGACTGTGTAGGAATTATACATGTGTGTGGGCAAGATTGGAAGTTGTATGTATAAATGTGTAACACCTTTTATATGCCCGCCTAGTGCAAGTGTGTAAGTCATGTCTTTTCGTGCCTATTTTATTATTCCACCATTTGTAAATTAAATGTAAAAGTGCAGGCGAGAGTTTAGAATACAAAACTGCTGACAATGCGAGTAAGGTACACTAGATATTTATTTTGACATGTAAATTGACAATATAAATTGGTAACTTTAAAAAAACAAATAGATAATAGAATACATCTTCTCTACCTGAACTTATATATATCTAAAAGTAAAGAGACTGGTCTTGTAATAACCTGTCTGACGTTAGATGATGGGTCTCTTACTAATTTGTGTCTTCGCTTGATGCATGTGATAAGACAGTATAAAAACGTGTCTTGTGAATCTCAATGGTAATTAGCATTGCATTCCATTATGTCACAAGAATTTCTCAGACAACCTGATACTGATGTAATCTTTCCAAATGCATCTTCTGGTAACGCATTTGTTTTGCTACCAACTCACTTTTCTAGTCTTTTACTCGGTTTCATGATAAAAAGAGAGAGAGAGAGAGAGATACATAGAGGGAGAGAGAAAGAGAGGGTACTCTGTATTGGAGAGCTTTCAATGAACCCAGCCAAAAATGTGCTTTATAATTTGCCTCCCTAATCTTATTTATGAATAACATACCCCTCTCAAGCCCACGGAGACAATGTTTACATTTTAAATTACTAAAGCACTTAAACTATATCATAGCGGCAAAATATATTTAAAAAGTAAAATACTAAATGGTTAAGTATTATCATTCTAGGGGTCATCCATAAATGACGTCACGCTTTTTTTGACGATTTTTACCTCCCCCCCTCCCCTCCGTCACACTTCGTCACAAAAAGCCAGACCCCCCCCCCTAAAATGACGTCACACCTCAACCTACAACCCCCCTCAAAATTGCAGTTGAATTTTTTTAAAACATTGATATTTTTCCAAAATCTTGTCTAAACTATTACAATTTATTAAAACAGTTATCTAAAACGCGAAATAACGTCTAAAATTCGTTTTCTAACATTGCTTTTTTATAATGCAAAAATGTGACGTCGCAACATCTGACCCCCCCTCCCCCTCATCACACATCGTCACAAAATTACGGACCCCCCCTCCCCCCTACGAGTGTGACGTCATTTATGGATGACCCCCTACTAGGCATGCTGCCCAGCTTCACTTAGGCTTTCGAAAACATTGAGAATTTGAATGCTTAATTAATTCGCCCATATAAGGTCAGTTTTTACCCCCTCATCATAGACTCTTCGGCCAACCGGCCCCCGTGTTCTGTCGCCCCAAGGCAAGATCCTGCCAAATTTGAAGCGCCTGCGGCGCCGGGAAGTGCCCTATCTGGCACCCGACAACTTAGCTTTATAGATAATCTAGATCTAGAATATCTGGATCTATATGATCTAGAATCTATAGATCTAGATGATCTAGAATATCTAGATCTAGATCAATATCTAGATCTAGAATCTCTAGATCTAGAATCCAAATAGATAAAATAATTTTTTTTAAGTTTAGGCCGAGAAAATCGTATTGTTTACATTTCATAGCGTACATAGCTCTAAATCATATTTGAATGAAATAGTTCATTTCTTTTTATTCTAAACTCGGAAGATGACGTCATCAGTTTCGTGCTCTTTTTTTAGTGTAAACAATAAGCGACGTCATTGTTAAATGCGTTCTTGTCTCAAGTTTATACACTTTTCCGGTTGCATAAATAATACTGTTTCTCTACATTCGAATACGCCTTTATTTTTTATTTTTCTTCTTTAAATAAAATTGTGGTTATACATTTAAAACATCTAACATATTATTTTCAACAAAAGTCCGTATAAAGGTATCCATATATCGCTGCCGATTCTGACGTGAAGTCCGGCGAAAATATTTTGCGGACAGACAGAGAGAGAGAGAGAGAGAGAGAGAGAGAGGTAGAGAGAAGAACGCACATGGCCTTTTATATATTAGGATTAGCTTTAAAATATAAATAAAAACACTTATAAATCAATGGTGCAATTAATGTTAATGAGGATTGTTGAAATCTAGTCTTTGTTCTACTTTTATCATATAATCTAAATCTAGACTGAAACTTGAATCAGTGGAAAGCAATTTCTATACACAAAAAAAACCAATTTAAAAAAATTGCAATAGGCTTTGAATGTGGTGCTTTAAAATTATTGACATATGTGTTTTAATTTCAGGTTTAATTTTATTAAAGAGAAATAGTTTAGCTTACATAGATTAAAAATGATTAAAACAACTATAATACATCGTAATCTAAATCTGATTTAAGAACACGAGTGCCCAGATGTATCCAATTTTTTCTATATATTTTTCTTGCGGGTACTTGGCTGACATCTATTACTTTTATGCAGTGGATCCCGTGTCAGGGCCTGTCTTGTTATGCCGGATACAGGCTTCCTGAGTAAAGATTACATAACCCAGAATTAACACCTGGTAACAATACTCATATAATTATTATATATTTTATTAGAAAAAACTTTTCTTCTCAACAGGCGCGATTAGGTTTTACATATTAGTTCACTGGAAACAAACGCGCATTCAGCTCCAGCCCGTAACGACCATAACGATACAAAAATCACATATTTCTATCTAATATATGTAGGCCTACTTATTTTGATTATAAATTATGATATTTCCATTGAGGGCCAGATTGCCGACATTGTCGATGTTCATTTGGTTGAAGTTGAAGTGGAAAATACAGTTCTTGACATTATTTCTGAAAATGAAATAATTGTGTTATTTTATTTCAACAGAGAGTATTAAAAAGGCTTTAACAATGCTCTCTTTAAACTGGTTAAAATTAATTAAAAAATTTAGAAAAAAAGGGAAAAAAAGGACTACACAAAATTGGCTCTTGCTATTTTATTACCATCTATAAAGGCTTTTTACAAATTTAAGAACAAAATTACAAAATTGCATCGAAGTTATAAAGTAGAAAATATATTACATCCAAAAATGCTTTTAGCTTCAATATCACCAAGTTTTTAAAAGATACATTTAATAGACTACTTGTTTGTTTCCTCAGATATATTTTAAAGTAAAGACAAATACACTAGCATGTATTTAAAATACTTTATAAGTTTCAAAAGCGACCAACCATTTGACTCTTTTATATGAAAATACTTTTTTGCGGTTTTCATATTTATGGGCATTTATATTAATAAAATTGTAAAGCTTTTATAAATATTAATAAATACGTCTAATGCCAGCATGGGCAAAATGTAAAACTAAACGATAAATGCAAGCAACAAGAATACTAGATAACACTGTCATAAATTACGTTTGTCTGATCAAAGAAATAGTTAGCATGGGGGGGGGGGGGCATGCAGGGAATAAAAACTTACATAATTGGCGATTTGCTGTTCCTAGTCTTTGCTTTTCTGGCCATTGTGTCTTGCTTATCTAAACGAAAATATGCTTTCATTATTTATCAAACAACACTCTGTCTTGTTTAACAAAGCTAAAACATGCTTGCATCAAATCAGCAGTTTATGACTTTATGTTCTTAATTTTAAATTTATATAATGTAAATTAGTAATAGAAATTGGTGTTATAGTATCCGTACTTGGGGTAGTAATAACTGTGTTAGTCGTGATACAGTCTTTTGGTACTGTATTTATAGTTGGTGCAGTATGAGTAATTGTAGGGGTAGAATCTATTGGTGTTGTATCCTTAGATAGTGCAGTATCAGTACTTGGGGTATAATCATCACTTGTAACTAGAGTAGTTGGATTGGCTGATGGTGTTGTATCCATAATTGGTGTAGTGTCATTACTTGGAGTAGTATAATTTCTTGCTTTTGGAGTAGTTGCAGGAGCTGTTGGTGTTGTATCCTTATATAGTGCATTATCATGACTTGGGTTAGTATCATCACTTTCATTTGGAGTAGTTGTAGAAGCTTTAGGTGTTGTATCTTTTGTTGGTGTAGTATCATTACTTGGGGTAATATCCTCGCTTGCATCTGGTGTATTTGTATGAGCTGTTGGTGTTGTATCCATATATGGTGCAGTATCATTACTTGGGTTAGTATCATCACTTGTATCTAGTGTAGTTGGATAAGCTGATGGTGTTGTACCCATAGCTGGTGTAGTATCGTTACTTGGGGTAGTATCATCACTTCTAACCAAATTAGTTGTAGAAGCTATTGGTGTCATAACCAAAGATGTTGCATTATCAGAATTTGGGATGGTATCACCACTTTCAATTGGAGCATCTGAAGAAGCTGATGGTGTTGCATCCATAGATGGTGTAGTGTAATTACTTGGGGTAGTATCATCTCTTAAAAATGGAGTATAAGCAGAAGGTGGTGGCGTTGTGATACTTGGTGATGAAGTTGTTTCTGAATTACAATATAAATATTTATTGAACGTTTTATGATTTAAAGCTTACATGAAATTATGAAATATTTTTGAAAGGTCTTAGAATAATAATAGGATGTGTGATGGGACTGTATGCTGATTAAATATCCAGACAAAAAATGTTGATTTAATAATCAGCATAAGAGACGTTGATTTATGATTACGCTTTAACATTTTACAAAAATGAGAAAAATTTAAATATAGTGCAACATATTTATAGCTGTTAAACTCAATATAGATCAACTTTTCTAATAAAGGTGAAATTATAGATATAATAAAATGATAAACTTTGTCATGCAAAAAATTGTAATTAGAAGTGAGTTATCCTTATTTTATGCAACTGAAATCAGACATATCAAATAAATTCAAACAAGCTCACCTGTCATTGATTTAACTTCTGTAAACGTTGAAGAGTCCACAACAGTGCTGGTGTTTTTCTCTTTAATCTCTGCTGATGATTTAGCTCCGTGTTGTCTTAGAACAGCAACTGCTTCATTGTTTGATTTCTTAGTGGCCATATCCAAAGCAGTCTGACCGTTATTGTCTGTGATGTCAAGATTAGCGCCACGTTGGATAAGCAGTCTCATGGTCTCAATCTTCTTCCCTATTACACTGTAGTGTAATGGGGTACTTCCCAACAGGCCTCTGCGCTCAACATCAGCTCCAGCTTCCAGTAATGCCTCCACAACTTCTTTAAGATCGTTCTTACAGCTGTAGTGTAAAGCTGTGTTGTCACAGCTATCTGCGATGTCAAAAACGCTTGTCTTTTTTAACAGTGTTAAGGCTGTTTCAGAATTTACCCCTACCTGAACAGCACAGTGTAAAGCTGTTTGACCACAGTTGTCTATGATATCTGCTGAGGCTCCAGCTTGAAGTAAAAAATCGACAATTTCATTTGAGCCCTCTTGTGATGCGATATGTAAAGCTGTTGTACCAAAGTTATCAGTGCTATTAACATCCGCGCCTTTATCTAAAAGCAACTGTATAAGACTCTTACTTTCTTTAACAGCAGCAGTATATAAAGCTGTCCAATGCGTCAAGTCAGCCGGTTTTTTACTAAATCTAGCTCGATCGATAATATTACGTGTTTCTTTAAGCAACTTAGCGAGTTTCGAACTTTCACACCTAGCAGCGTAATATAAAGCTGTCTCGCCGCTCCCGTCAACCAGATTTACATCAGCGCCTGCATCCAACAGAATATCCGCAATTTCCTTGCATCCCGATTGACAACACGCATGTAAAGCTGACATTTTATGACGACCGTTCAGTTGATTGACATTGACTTTCCATTTCACCAGAAGTTGAACAAAATCTTTACGACGCAATACAGCGCTTATATACAATGGGCTATCTCCGTAACTTGTTTTGACATTAACATCCGCCCCATCCTTTAATAAAAGTTCCCCATAATATAAATCGCTTTTTTCTGCAGCAAGATGTAAAGGCGCTTTGCCATCAGAATTCTTACTGTTTATGAACATGTTTGACCTTAAAACTGTATCTTGTAGCATTGAGTTATTATCATTATCGGCTAAATAGGAGATATATCTCTTATTTAAAAGAGAACGAATTATACCACTGATGATTTGTATTCCCCTATATAAAAGTTTAATAAAAATAACTAAACAGCACAAAAAGATTAAACTATAATTTGGAAAACAGTAGTTCAACACTACCCAAATTACGTTTTTAAAAAACGTATAGACGCTCATGTTTTCTTCTCTGATTTCATCCTCGAAGCTTATATATTGATTGCTGGAAGACATCTTCGTTTGATTATTTTGATTCAGTAGCCATTTGACATAACCTATTTTAACGAATGAAATAAGCAGGCTGAAAACATGTATTACAATTTACATGAAATATAACTCTATAAAAATGAACCAAACGAAATATTCGACATCGGTAAACCAACACTTCTGATAGCTAGGAAAGTGCAAAGTATGTACAGATAGTGTATCACTCATTGTGTTTGTTGTGTATATAAAACGTATTACAACGGGATGTTGAATTGTATGTATGAATAGCTGTTTTTTGTTAAGCTGTGGCAAAGCGTGTTATTATTGCTCAATCAATTTTGTTAAAATAATCAACATTAAAAGCATCAATTGCTTTTTATTTAATCTCCCAAGATTTCATTTAGATCATGAGTGTCCCAAATTATTTATATTATATTTTATAGGTATGGTGTTCTACTGCTAGCCCGAAGGTATCGAGTTCGGATCTTGGTCCAGATTGCAAGACGTCAGTGAATCTACCCAGCTCTGATGGGTACCTGACCTGCATAGTGCTGACCACATCATCCCTTCATATACAAAGAACAAGAAACACCTAAACTCTGATTCACCTGTCCTGTGTATCGTTAGGTTTTAAAGGGGAGCTATAATTTACATATGATGATGAGTTTAAAGTTAATTAACGATGTTATTGTTCCGAAACTTATTGTTAACCAAACAGTTGTTTTATTGCACTTTAATGTTTTGTACATTTTTTTTTCATACTAATTAAAGAACTGTGTTTTAAATAACATCTAGCTGTAAATGGCTTATCCACAACAGGTAATTAAATAAAGCGGGAGAGATCCTCCCTAAACTTTCTCGAATATTTTTATATAACACTAAGGAGTTGGCAACTCGTGATATAGGCACGATTTTAAATCAGTTTTTACATACTTAAACTTTAAAAAATGAACATTATCTTGTAGAAAAAAGAATTCCGCAAAAGTGAACGGTAAACAATATGTGCGGAATAGTAGTACTTTATAAATTCATATACGTTTTTCGAGAAATCGGAAATAGCGTAAAATATTACTTCCGGTCAACAGGAACTACTCAAACTTCGTCAGAAGGCTGATAACTAGATCTTTTACTTATTTGTGAAATTTCGTATATCTGTATGAAATAGTGCTCAAGTTATGAGCTTTTGAAAAACCAAAAGTAGAATAAGTTCCATTTCAGATTACTATAAATCGCTGAAAAGTTGATACAGAACTAAAAATTTGATATAATAATTATATATGAGATTTCATCAACGTAACTGTAACTGTACTCAAGTTATGGTGATCACAAACATACACACAAACACACACACACACACACACATACATACAAACATACATACATACATACATACATACGCACAGACATACGGACAAAAGTGCAAAACTATGTTTTTCTGAGTCAGGGAAGTGTGAAACGTCGAAAAAGTAAAAAAGGCCGAGAAGAAAAAAAATCAATAAATGAAATGTAAGTAGAAGTTAAACGACATGAAATTAATAATCAATGTATCAAGTTAAGAGAGCACTTTAAAAAATGTACGCGTTACCATTATTTTTCAAGTATGAGATTTTGTATTCATAAAAACGAAACTCTAGTCGCTCTGTTACTCCTAATCTATTGCACAATAATTACTGCTGTAAGATATTGCGATAATTAAGCAAAATAAAGTAAACATATGACGTCATGTATGAGTGTGACAGTGCACACACCTGTGAGTGTGTATGTGTGTGTGTGTGGGGGGATTTTCAACATTGAGAATATATACTTGTTATTAAATGAGCTAAAGTTAAAAATGCAAAGAAAATTCAAATTCAAAGCCTTTTCTACGCCTTTTCTTGAACTGAAATGGATGTTCGATAAGAAAGTTTAGTTTCTGTTCTATTTTATTTTGCAAATAACTTCTGAAGTTGAATTTACATACCTTTATAAAATACACAACCCAATATTAAAAATTATATGTATGATTTACAAATAGGTCATGAACGGAGAAAAGATAATTATTTTGACATGAACGACTTACCTACAATCTAGAAACCCTTCGACCTAAGCACCACTGGAGCAACATAGAGTTTAAAATGTAGGCATACAACCGGACAAGCAGCCAATAGAAGTTACAACCCTGTTGTTTACTGTGTTACTTAGCTACAACATGGTATATTTAGACCGGGTTCAAACCGGGTTCAAATATCGACCAAGCACTGCTGGGGATTCCCCATTTTCGTATTCGCTAACCTTGTTAGCTTTGAGCTTAGTACGGGAATATCGTGCTGCAGTTTGTCTATATAAAAGTGTGTTGTGTTACTGTGTGATAGCTTGTCTGTATGAATGTGTGGAGCACGACTGGCAGTTGTCTGTATAAATGTGTGCGTCAAGACTGGTAGTTTTGTGTATAAAAGTGTGGGCCAAGAAATGCCACATGCTTTATCTGAGTATAATACCTTAGCCACCCCTACACAACCCGGTGTAGTCCCCAGATCAATTACGTCCTCTCAATCACCAGCCTGTGTAATTACCCCACAATACAATACATGTTATACCAATACCAAATCCTTTCTTTCAGCATAGCCATCTCCAAATCCCTAACCCTGTTGCTAATGCAAAAACTATATGCTTATCCTTAACTTTCACTCAGTCTATATGCATATTATATCCTTTCATTACCGTTACCGTTATCTTAGTTTTTCGGTCGGAATAATGTCCTGGTAGGTGGGGTTATTAAAAACAGCTTATTGAACAGGGGGGGGGGTAATGATGTTGTTAATAAACGGGAGGGAAGTAATGTCAAGATCCTTTTTAGGCACACCCTACACCTGTAACGTTACGTAACGTCGTCTTAATTAGGCCATAACACCTCATTATAATTTTTTGGCTTTGCACACCCCTTATACAGCTAAATCTTTCCCAAATGTAATGAGACAAAATAGTATTTTAAAAAATCATTGCTGCAAAATAACAATGTACACTAATTAAAGATTTAGGTATAGTATTTAATGGGAGCCGGACGTTTTCCCGAAAGACACTTGCCCGAATGCCGTTTGCCCGAAGGCCGATTTCCCGAATGGACACTTGCCCGAATGCGACAAATGCCCGAATGGACACTTGCCCGAATGCGACAAACGCCCGAATGGACACTTGCCCGAATGCGACAAATGCCCGAATGGACACTAGCCCGAATGGGACAAATGCCCGAATGGACACTTTCCCGAATGCGACAAATGCCCGAATGCCACTTGCCCGAAGGCCGTTTGCCCGAAAAATGTTAATATTAGATAATAAATAGTATTTCCAAATAGACATTCTTTAATCAATTTAAGTTTTAAATTTTGATAATAAACACAATTTTAAGCATAAAACAAAATTGTTTATATTTTTAAATTTAGCTTTTATTTTTTTTTTCAAAAATGGGAAAGTGCAGTAAGAAAAACTTTATCCTAATATATAAATCCCCACGTTCGCACATCTCTCTCTCTCTCTCTTTCTCTGTCCGCAAAAATTTTTCGCCGGACATCACGTCAGAATAGGGAGCGATATATGAAGAACTTTTTACGGACTTTTGTTGAAAATAATATGTTAGATGTTTTAAATGTATAACCACAATTTTAGTTAAAGAAGAAAAATAAAAATTAAAGGCGTATTCGAATGTAGAGAAACAGTATTATTTATGCAACCGGAAAAGGATTAATACATGTGAAAAAGAACGCATAAAACTGTGACGTCACTATTGCTTATACATTAACTAATGACGTCATCTGCCGTGTTTTGAATAAAAAGAAATGAACTATTTCATTCAAATTTGATTTAGATCTACGTACACTATGAAATGTATACAATACAATTTTTCCGGCCTAAACTCATAAAATTTATTTTATGTATTTGGATTCTAGATCTAGAGATTCTAGATCTAGACTAAATCTAAATCTAAATCTACTTTAACTAGATCTAGACGTAGACGCTAAGATCTAGATTTAGACTCTTAACTTCTCTAAAATCAATTCCAAAAATAAATTTCTATATTAGGACTAAACTATTTCAAGACTTATTTATTTTATACAAAATCTTTGTTATGAACTGGCTAATTTGGGATAAAAAATTAATTTGAAAGAATAGGCATATTCGCGTAAGTTAAGATTTTAAAATACGTGTTTCATTCTCCGTATTTTATAAGGTGCCTAAATAGCGGAGTTATTGTTAGTGTACATTAATCCACGCAGGTGGTGCGGGTTCGAGACACAGCAAGTCAACTTGGTTAATGTATTCTTTTTTATTATGCTCGGGCTAAACTTAAAAAAAAATTCTTTTAGGAATCTAGATCTAGATTGTCGGGTGTCCGATAGGGCACTTCCCGGCGCCGCAGGCGCTTCAAATTTGGCATGATCTTGCCTTGGTGCGACAGAACACGGGGGCCGGTTGGCCGAAAAGTCTACGATGTGGGGGTCAAAACTGACCTCGACTGACCGGTACCTTATATGAGCTATAAATCGAAAAAAAATGTCCACGGAGGAACCTCTTCATAACTCTTGAGGTCGTAGACCGACCTTCGGGCGAATTAATTAAGCATTCAAATTCTCAATGTTTTCGAAAGCCTAAGCGAAGCTGGGCAGCATGCCTAGTTCTTTAATAAATGTAAAGTGATGTTGGCGGCGGTGTTCTAACATTCTTTTGATGGATGTTTTGAACACCTTGTTTAGCCGACGTGTTGCGGTGGTTATATAGCTTTTATGACACTGCGCAGGCGGCGTCGGGGGTCTAGGATATAGATTGTGTTTAAGGGGGTAGGCTCCAGAAAAAACCAACTTCTTAATTAAAACCTTTTATTGATTCATTTGTGTATATCTAAGTTAGGGTACTTGAAGGAAAATATTTCCATGCATCAGGGAATATTTTGAAAAAATGGTTGCCATGGCAACGGCGGCCATCTTGAAAAAAACATCCTTTTCTGGAGTTCTAAAATTTCATAAACTAACATAAATATCGGCTATATAACCATTGATCCTTCTTGTACTAACGCTAATAGAGTCAGCTGGCTAGTTTTTGTAACAGAAATCACTCTAGAAATATTTTTTTTTAATTTTCAAAATTTGGTGTGACGAAATTCCAATGAAAATAATGCTAAATTCAATGGAATTTCACCACATATTTTTTTGAAAATTTGAAAAAAAATATGTCTAGCTGTGTTTCGGTTACAAAAATTAGCCAGCTCACTCTATTGATGTTAGTACAATAAAGATCAATGATTATATGGGCGGTTTATATGTTACTTTAGGAAATTTTAGAACTCCACAAAAGGTAGTTTTTTCCAAGATGGCCGCCGTTTCCATGGCAACCATATTTTCAGAAGAGTCCCTGGTACATCCAAATATTTTTCCTTAAGTACCCTAACTTATACATACACAAATAAATGAAAAAGGCTTTTTAACTAAAAAGTTTTTTTCCCTGTTTTTTTCGGGAGCCTATCCCCTTAATTTATCTTGTTATGCTTAGCTTGTGTGGTAATTATTTAACAAAAGAATGAGGCGAGGTCTAGGTGGCGAATTTTAAAAATTAAACGTAGTCAAATATGTTTGATCTCCATTTAATGCACCTTGTTAAGACAATGTGTTGAAGCGATTACTTAATAAAGAAAGCAAATTTCATTTTACAATCCGGAGATGAATGAAAATTGTATTTTTGTCTAATTTCATATATGGAAGAGAAAGTATGTTTCTACACTTATTAAATATCAAATACAAATTAATTTAAAATGTCTGTGTGGTAATATATAATATTTTTTTTTTCACTTTCTTTTTGCGTAGATGTGTTTTGTTTACCAACCTTTTAAATTTAAATTGATTACGAATGATTATTAAGTAATATATAATGTTAACAGTTTTCGGGCAAACGGCCTTCGGCCGAGTGGCATTCGGGCATTTGTCCCATTCGGGCAAGTGTCCATTCGGGCATTTGTCGCATTCGGGCAAGTGTCCATTCGGGCATTTGTCGCATTCGGGCAAGTGTCCATTCGGGCGTTTGTCGTATTCGGGCAAGTGTCCATTCGGGCATTTGTCGCATTCGGGCAAGTGTCCATTCGGGAAATCGGCCTTCGGGCAAACGGCATTCGGGCAAGTGTCTTTCGGGAATATGTCACATAAATAAATCACAGAAAATCTAGTAGGGTTGTCGTTTTTGACGTAAAACTGCACACGAAAACCGTAGAATGAAGATCTCTTGGTAGTCTTCTAGCCAAAAAATTAAATACACACTTTCTATGCTGTACACTGTACACATCGAGAAGGTTAAAAAGAGTCTAAGTATTGCCGGGAATTCCCCATTTACGAATTGGATAAACACGAGACTGTGTATAGCATAATGTATCGTTCAAAATATTTTGTCATGTACCTAGACTCTACACGAAAGCCTCACATAATTTGAAAATAATTCTGATTTATTAAAATAATTGACATTTTAATGTTCACCACATGACTAGAAGCAGGTCTATAATTTGGGACACATTGGCTCAAAGTGAAATTATTTTGATTATTTAGATTTTTAAAAAGTTCAACTTAAATCTTATCTACAAAATGATAACACATTGTTGGCTCGCCATTTTGTATCCCATCTTTACAGGAACTTTAGGATAGAAAACAGTGCACCATTTGTAAAAGGAAATTAAGTCACATGAGTTATCACACTACCGCACTATGATTATAATCGACCTTAGCTTCAAATTCCTCATATAAGTAGGCCTATTTGATTTTGCAATCTTTCTTTAGATCTAAATGCCTCACTGTCCAGGTGCCTCTTAATGCTATAGTTTTTAAATTTATTTTGATCACCTTATTATGGAGATATATCTTTCTATCAATAAAAATGAATTCAAAGATTGCTATAGTTAACAACAGAAAGGGAGTTTACTAGAAATTAAATTATCAATCTTGTAAGCTGTAAATGTTGTGTTCAGATCTCAGACAAGAAAAAGGGCACTTTTAAATGGCAGGTCATTATTGCACAGAATTAAATATTTTGCAATGTGCTGACTGTTTAAAACTAATTATTGTAATCATCTTAATAAACAGCTATTAAAACGTTAAGATAAAATTGATTGCTATCAGTTGTATATCTATTAGCTATTCCATTTTCACATTTATAAAATAGAAATTTGTCAGCTTTTCTTGGCTTAGCTGTATTTCTGGTAACAAATCTCGAAGTGTTAATACTTTATGTAGTATCGACACTTGCTGCTGGTGTTGTTGTGGTAAAGTGGGTGTAAATAAATAGTTGGTGATGTAATTTGTGTTGTCTTGTTTTAACTTAAGTCTGTTATCGTTGATTCAGGTATTTATTGAAGTTAACTATCTTGTAGTTTAATTTTTTGCGGGTTCCAAGGCTGATGTTTTGGACATTTAGTTTTGTATATTTTTAAAATTATGGTTATTGACATGCTCTATTCGGTGTATGGGAATAAGGGAATGCAGCCAAATTATGACAATGGGTGTATAGTCTGAACAAAGACAATATATGCATTGTGTTTTTGTGATCTGAATAGGCACATGAACCTGCTGATGCGTGGGCTTGGTTTATTTACAACAGAAGTAGATTTATAGTTACGGTTAACAAATTTCAAATTGTCATCACTGGCAGTTTCCTCTCTTCCATATTGCTTCGATCGCTCCAACTACAATGTTTATATTTATAGCATCTTAAACAGCAAAACAACACAGTAGGAGCATGTATTTAAAGTTTTAGACACGTTATGTTTACAGTTTGTTTATTAGCTATACAGTATACAATTTTAAATAGAGTTACAACTGTGTACATATATAAAAATATGTGTTTACAAAAGATGTTTATAATATTGTTTTCTACATTACCTATTTTTAAATTTAGATATAACGACGCTGACATATAGCTGATGAAGCTTTAAATGTTATATAGTAATAGAATGTTTATTAACTGCACTTACACATATGGGAAAAAAAGCCACAGCCTTTAGGAAATAATCCAATAAGAAAACATGGACCAAAATTATGAAAATTTCAGTCTTAAAATTTTACAAGATAAATTAGTAGAATTAATAACAGTAAAAATAATGAGTAATACACGTGTGCTTGTAAAATACTTAAATAGTGACTTGTGTCTATGTGGCCTAACACTTTTTGTAAGAAAAAGTTAAAACAGTTACTAAATTAGCCACTAAGTTTGACTTCTAACAATATTTATATATCCATACTATATTCAGATACAGAGAGATGTCTCTTGCTAAGTCAAGTCAAATAACGCTTTCAACAAATCTACACTGGTCCACTTAATGAACATTGTCTACGTATTTTATAGGTATTGTCTAAACATTGTCTACATATAGTCTATATACTACACAAACACATTTTGTCCTTTACCAACGTAGGATGCCAATAGAGCAGTCTTGTGCCCCACTAAAGGAGTCATTCGCTGGCTAGATCTATCCTACGCAGACTCCTCTCTCACAGACTTCTCTAAACTTGACAAATGAAGTTGTCAAGCCGTTAAACGATGCTCTAGGATTTCCCAACAAATAGATTTAGTTTGCTGTCGATTGCTACGTACTTTGGTTTCTTTATGTTTAATTCTTCGCAGTGATTAATGATGGTTGGTTTGTATTTTACATTCCAATTTCTGAAATAGATATTATTTCATCTAAACAAATAAGAAGGCTTACTTTAAAAAAATGATATTGTGACTAATAAGTAGGACTAATACATATTACCGAAAAAGTGTAAAAACCGACATTCTATAGAATACCTAGTCAATGTATACAATGACTGAAATAAGTGGTAAAAGTATGAAATATTTCATACATGTTCTAGCAATTCTATAGAATACCAAGTAACCAACAGTCACAGCTTAGAATACGCTTCTGGCCGGAACATTTGTTAGGTTTAGGGTTATTGTTAGGAATGGGGTTAGGGTTAGGGTTAGGGATTGGGTTAACAATTGGGTTAAGGTTTGGTTTATTGTTAGGTCTAGGGTTAGGATTAGAGTTAGGGTTAGGATTAGGACAAGTGTTAGTTTTAGGGTTAGGCTTAGAAAGAAAATTAACTTTAATTCAAAATGCCAATGCCATTCTAGCCTTCCATGTTGTAACAAAAAATAAATGATAGCACTTCTGTTCTCTCAAAAAAGCTTTCCTTTTTTATTTTGTATTTTTTTCTTTCACTTTTTGACTCTTTGTTATTTAAAACTTTTGCAATCGGGGCATTTTACATATTGCCTGAGCAGTTTTTATCACTTTGTATAAAGCCTAGTTATATTATGTAATGCCTAAGAAGGGTATACAACAACACTTATATGTCTCTCCTTAATTCTATGTATATATATATGTATATATATATATATATATATATATATATATATATATATATATATATATATATATATATATATATATTCAAATATAATTAATGCCGACAATACAATGGAATATTTTAACTCACACATTCATATTTCCAATGCTGCAATTGCTCTGATTTTCTATAATTGTAGTAATTTCGGTTTTTAGAACACACCGCATTACATCAAGGAAATCCAAACATGGAAAGTTAGCGTCCGTCTGTTTTATTCGGGCTTGTTTCGTGTCTTCGAAATTCTCAATGCAGCCCTCATTCACAGTGTTTAGTTTGGTAGTATTCGTATTTATATTCTCCTTGTTTTTGGTGGAATCAAAGACACAACTAGTTTCTTGTATATCCATCGCATCTAGTTTATCTAAATGAAAACAGAGTGTATCATTTATCAATACCAATTTATGGATTTTAAGATTAAAGGTAATTTAATATCATATAAGCATAATTTTTTTACATACATGCATTTTCTAGACCAAGTCCGGCTGCATGATCATGATCAGTAACAGATTGGTCCAACACATTCATACGATTCTCCAGGAATGTCTGATGATTCTCATTTAACATTTGCTGTTTTGGTGCAGTATCAGTATTGGGGGTAGTATCATTACTTGCATCTGGTGTAGTGGTAGAAGATGTTGGTGTTGTGTTCATAGATGGTGCAGTATCAGTACTTGGGGTTATATCATCACTTGCTTTTGTATTAATTGTAGAAGCTATTGATGTTGTATCCAAAGGTGGTGCATTATCATTACTTGGGTTAATATCTTTACTTTCGTTCGGAGTAGTTATAAAAGCTTTTGGTGTTGTGTCCATAGATGGTGCAGTATCATTACTTGGGGTAGTGTCATCACTTGCATCTGGTGTAGTTGTAGAAGCTGTTGGTGCTGTATCCATATATGTCGAATTATCATTACTTCCGGCAGTATCATCACTTAAAGATGGAGTATTTGTCGAAGCTGGTGGCGTTGTAATATTTGGTGATGAAGCTGTTTCTACATTACAATATAAGAATTTAGACAGTGTTTTATGAGTCTAGATTTTACTAGAAATTTTAGATATTTTTTAAAGGTCTAATAATAATAGCCCACATGGGATAACTTGCTTATTAAATATCTAGACACATCATGCTGATTGGATAACTGGCATAACATGTTAATTAATGACTATGCTTTAACATTAAAAGTAGGCATGAAATGTCTATGCAATCATACTAAAATTTTGAAAAAAATCTTAAAATTTTTTTTTTTGTAGTTACATTTGCAAAAAAATTAATTTTATAAAAATGTTTTAATAACAAGCTTTTATTTAATAATTCACTAAAAAGTAGAAAATGAATTATAGACTACTATTTATATAACTATAAAGAAAAGTGTGGGTCACTATATTATTTTTAAATTATTTAAAGGGCCTCTGGAATATTTTCTCGCTCGCCTCCATTATGATTGAAAAATACGCTTTCTGGCATTAAACATTTGGATCCAGCTTTTCAATCTTTTTATTTGAAATCTATTTTGTTTATTCTATTTCTTTATTGTGATGTTTTTTTTTAATTTAAATATTTGCATATTGTTAATCCTGTATTATTTTATTTTTGCCAGTTGAGAAAATACCGAAACATTTTTTAATTACTCATGTACAGAGTGTAGGGGAAGTAATGTAATCGTGCGAAATCGAGACTTTAACAAATCTCGAAGTTTTTCATAGAATATCAGAATCGTTAATGTTTCAATATATTCTTATAAAATGGAGATTTTTTTTTGTATCTTTGTTTCTTACTTACCCAATACTAATATGACCCGATTACTCTAGCAATGTCATCCTAACCTTTATGAATTTATAAGAATATTTGAGAAAGATTAGTGGGTGGGGGGGGGGGGGGGAGAGAAAAGTCAAGTGCCGCTTTATTAATTTAAAGTCTCTAAATATTAGTTATCTTATTGTTGATTAACCCGGTTTATTTAATATTTTTTAAAAGGCTAAAGTCCATTCAGAAGACTAGATTTACTCATACAATTTTTTGTTAATGTGAAGAGTAATAAAAGTATCACTTTGAACTAGCAATTGATGTCATCAGTAGTATAAAAGCTAAGATAATTTTCTAATTAAATAAAGCTGGAGCTATAGTTAAAATCTAATAAGAAAAATGTCTAATACAACAGATTGTAATTACTTGAGTTTTCCAAAATTCAGGCAATTGTATGTAAACAGATAAACTCATACAAGCTCACCTGTCGTTGATTTTACTTCAGTAAACGTTGAACAGTCCACAACAGTGCTGGTGTTCTTCTCTTTAATCTCTGTTGATGACTTAGCTCCATGTTGTCTTAGAACAGCAACTGCTTCATCGTTTAAACACATAGTGGCCATATCCAAAACTGTCTGATCATCGATGTCTGTGATGTCAAGAGTAGCGCCACGTTGGATAAGTAGTCTCATGGTCTCAACCTTCTTCCCTGTTACACTGTAGTGCAATGGGGTCCTCCCCCAGAGCTGGTGTCTGCGGTCAACATCAGCTCCAGCTACCAGTAACGCTTCCACAACTTCTTTAAGATCGCCCCGACAGCTGTAGTGCAAAGCAGTGTTGCCATTTCTGTCTGCGATGTCAAAAACGTTTGTCTTTTTTAACAGTGTTAAGGCTGTTTCAGGATTTCGCGCGTACGCAACAGCACAGTGTAAAGCTGTTTCACCACGGGTGTCTATGATATCTGCTGAGGCTCCAGCTTCAAGTAAAAAATCGACTATTTCACTTAAACCGCTGTATGATGCGTAATGTAAAGCCGTTTGTCCAAAATTGTCAATGATATTAATAGCCGCGCCTTTATCTAAAAGTAACTGGATGCGTTTCTTACTGTCTTCTATAGCAGCATTATATAAAGCTGTCCAATCTTTCATGTCAGGCTTTTCACTAGAGCAATAATTATTTGTACGCTTTTCTAGCAGCTGGGCAAGTTTCAAACTTTCGTACCTAGCAGCATAATGTAAAGCTGTCTTACCTTTTCCGTCAGCCAGATTTACATCAGCACCTGCATCCAACAGAGTATCCGCAATGTCTACATATCCGCGTTCAAAACACACATGTAAAGCTGATTGTTTTTCACTACGACCACTCATTTCATTGACATTTGCTTTCCATTTCACCAAAAGTTGTGCAAAGTCTTTGTGATTTCTTGCCGCGCTAATAAACAATGGACTCTTTCCTGAGTCATAACCTTTAGTTTTGACATTAACATCTGCGCCACCATTTAATAACAACTCCCCAAAACATACGTTTTTCTTCTCTGCGTAAAGATGTAAAGGAGCCATTCCATCTGAGTCCGTAAGGTTTAAGTCAATGTCTATCATCGAAAGTACATTGTTTATCACTTTGCTGCTGCATTTCTTGGCTAAGTAGGAAATAGTTCCATTTTTAAAACAAATATTACTCCTTGATTTTCTAAGTAATACAAGTATAATGAACACAGTTTGAAGAATAAACAGAAAACAATACAAATAGTTCACACTTTGAAACTGCAAAACGTGGTGTAACAAGCTAATAAACCATGTCTGGGGACTCTTGTATGTTTTTATTTCTTCTTCTCCTGTGTAGGAGTTGCTGATTTGATCCTCAGAAAATATTTTTGTAGCAGTGGTTTGTTGATCGAGAAATGACATCTTCTGTTTATTTTATTTTATTCACTCCACCTATGGTAAAGAATAAAATAAGAAGTCGAGAAATATGTATTGAAAATTACCTGGACAGTTATGCTAACAACTTTATTAACAAAATTTAAATTTAAACGTTTTTAAAGGGGCTGTATCACCCTGTTGGGTTCTTCTATGTCTATGTCTAGAGTATATATTAACAGACGTTTACAACAGTAGATAACACTAACACTCTATAATAAAAATAATAAGAGATTCAATATATATATATATATATATATATATATATATATATATATATATATATATATATATATATATATTTATATTTATATTTATATATATATATTTATATATATTTATATATATATATATATATATATATATATATATATATATATATATATATATATATATATATATATATATATATATATATGAAGAGTTGATTTTCAAAACGCGATAAGCGCCATTTTTGAAAAAAATGAGATAAGGTGCCCATATTGTAAAGCTACTCAGTTACTATTAGGAAAACTTAATTTTAATCTTCACGGCGCAAAATTTTCATTTTATTTCTATTTTTGAAAAAAACGTTTGGTTTCAAAACGCGGCATTGTTGATTTTATTTAGCGTCAAAATGCGGTATCGATTCGGACCAATCCGTGTAAATATTACTATTTATCTGCGCATGCGCATTAAGCATCTCTAAGCGAAACAATTGTTAAAATGGCGAACTTTGATGGTCACGACGAAAGTGTTGTACTGACAATTAAGTCCAGAAAAAAGAAGAGGTCATGCACAGAAAGAGAAAAAGAAAAGATCTTTCGTCATTCAGGAGGAGGAATGATCCCGTCCATTTCGTGTAATCATATTAAAGGATTCTGCAAGGTAAGTTGTAGATAAAACTGTAACTTATCTTCTAACACACACTAGGCAGGCCTGAGTTTACTTTTTTTTAAACAAGATAGTATTACTAGAATTTAGATATCTAGCTTGTTCTTTTATTTGTTGAGTGAAGTTTTGAATGTAAATGTATGCATACCAGTAGGTCTAGGCTACTGTCAGCTCTAGCTTAACATTCCAAAAGTAGGGAGAGATTCTAGATCTAATTCTAGTCTAGATTATCTACTAGTCTACTACATACATATTCTAGATCTAGTATCTAGGCCTACTATTTTTTCTAGCTAGACGAAAGTTTTAACAATTCTAGTCAATATTATATCTAAACTTTGATTTATCATCTAGGTTGTATGTCCTCGTTTGTCTAGTCTAGCAATAACTTTAAGCCAAGGCAAGGGGTTAGTCCTAGCTACTAGATCTAACTAGTAGTATAATTTTTAATATAAAATTAAATCTTCTATTGTAGCAAAACATACATTTGTATTATTTATTTCAGGCTCAAGATATAACACCTGATGACCTGGTGAAATGCCATGCAGAGTTTTACAGCAAACTGGACAAAGAGTCACAAGATGCTGCTATAGTAGCTTTGCTTGATGCGGACACCACGAAAAGAGTGAATGATCAGAGGAAAAAAACAAGACACATGATGATCAAATACTTTCTTTGTAGTGATGGAAACAAGCTGCAAGTTTGCCAGTCTTCTTTTTGTTCAGCATTGTGTACGTAAATAGCTTTACCTTCAGTTTGCTATATTGGATTTGCTCGTACTGCAGTTATTGTCAATAAAAAACTGACTATTGTCCAGAGGTTTATCCGATTATGGAAATTCTCTTTTTTCAATGTTACAGTGGAATTATCTTAATAATACATGGTTAATATATCCACTTTTTTAGGGAAAAACTGGGATTCATTCAACACAAAGGAGCCTGGAAAAAAGAACTGTGTAAAGGTGGCTAAAAAGACAGATGTTCTTTGTGTTCTCGAAGCCGTAGGAGTGGAGGAGAGAATAAAGATTTCTTATGAGGCACTGCTATGTGATGCTACTGAGGATGTTGCTCATTCTAGCTCTGATGTAGATAGTGCCTAGTTTGTCTGAATTATTTATTTTTTCTTGCTTCACTCATTTTTGTTTTCAACCTTTTTTTTTTTCATTTCATGCTATTTCTTTTACATTTTATGATTGTAGTATAAACTAATAAACTTTTTTCTTCTTTTAAAACTATTTTATGTTGACTTTTTTAGTTCTTTAGACTTTGTTAACACAGTTCAACAGTAGAAAAGACAAGCTGTGCTCTTCAAATTAAAGTCTCTCGTTAGAGACTTGCATCATTTTGAAAATGGTTCAAATAACTGAAATTACTCAATAAAAATACTTTATAGTAACAGAAAAACATGGTACAATTGTAGTAAGATGGTATCACTGGGAATATAAGTGGGTTTTAATAAAATAATAAACTAAAATATTGGACATTAGATGTATTATCAGAAAAAAAATGGATATACAGCGTTTTGTAGCTTAACAAAAGCTGGATATACCTCATTTTGCAACTAAACGCAAATTTTGGGACCAAAAAAAAGCATCTTTTTATGCAGGTACATTTCAAAAACCATTCTAGTCCTATTTATATGAGGGTTATGAACCTAAATTGACAAACAGTTTTAGCAAATTGTACAATGGCTTCGTGTAGGAGAAAAGTGCGATTTTCTCGAAACCCAAATTTTGGATATATTGCATTTTGAAAATCAACTCTTCATATATATATATATATATATATATATATATATATATATATATATATATATATATATATATATATATATATATATGAATAAACAATATGAAAAATATAAAAGGTACAATATTCACTAACAGAAATGTATCGCCAAAAAACCAAAAAAAACCCCCAAAAAACAAACAACTATTAGGCATATTTTTACAGTAGTAATAATGATTAATTAGTGATATTGGCGAATTGTTTCGTCAATCATCCGTTGTCAGGTTGATACTTTTGCCAACCGCCCCCCCCCCCCAAACGAAACGGAAGTGATATAGAAAATATATACTTTTAACAGTGTCCGCCCCCACCCCCCTGAAATTTTAGTCCGTCCTTCCGAGAATTTTAAGTGCCCCCCCCCTCCCCCCGAAAAAAAGTGTGGAAGAAACACTGTTTAAATCTTATAATAGTGTTACGAATTTATGGAAAATTACGCCAATGAAATACTTTAAAAAAGAGTTTTACAACATGTGTAAAATATATGAATCTATGATTTATTAAAGCGTAACACGAGTTGTTAGTTAAACTGAATTCAAGAGATTAATAGATTGTGTTAAATGTATTGGTACACTAGTTATTAATAAATGAAAAAAAACATCAAAATTACTATCCAAATTAGTTTTTGTACTATTTAATTAAGTACTTAGTTAAATATGGTACATTCGATTTAAAATTCAACCAACCTTTTGGATGTAAACACAATGACCATGTAGAAGAAGGGAAGATGGCGCTTCAAGTCACAGGGTCAAGTTATCACGAATGAATTATAACGCCTAAGTCTATAAAAGCAATGTTTGATAATAAAAGTAGGCTAAAATACTAAACTGTTTCTGTAAGGTATATTTATAGTTTCAAAGGGCTGCTACTTAATATTTTTTTGTTGCAAAACAAGCGATAACAGGTTAAAACCAGACTTATTTTTATAAATTTTTATTCCAAACAATTTGACGAGTTCACACATTATCATGTTTAAAAAAATCGGACTAAAACTAATGTTAAAAAATGTTTATTGGTAACATATCAGGGATGGTCGTTTTCTTCATTCACTTTAGAATAAAATTTAACATCAACTTTTGTGAAACACGATGTCACAATGAGTGCGTTACAAAGTCACAGTTGTAATCGAATGCCCAAACATATTTAAGAAACATTACATATATTGCTATAGCTGTATACAATTACAATATTTCTACATTTATTTTTTGACAAACGTAAGACATTTGGTATATATATATATATATATATATATATATATATATATATATATATATATATATATATATATATATATATATATATATATATATATATATATATATATATATATATATATATATATATATATATACTAGCCGTCCCGGCCAGGCCCTGCTCTGGCTTCTGTGAAAAACCTTTCTGTTAAAGACCATCACCTGTGTGTTTAGTAATCATCATAAACCCGGCATTGCCCATCCAAACCACAACCAACCAAAACCAAAACAACAAAACGCAAACATAACGCTAACACAATTACAAATACAAACGAAAACAAAAATCTAACAACAAACCCAACCACAACCACAAACACCAATACAAACACAAAGAAAAACAAACAAAAAAGCAAACGAAAACAAAAACCTAACAACAAACCCAACCACAACCACAAATACCAATACCAACCAATAACAACACACAAAAAAACGAAAAAGCAAACGAAAACAAACCAAATCCAAATGCAAAACCAACCAAAAACACAAATACAAACCCAAAGAAAAAAACACAAACAAAAACGAAAAAAGAAAAAACAAAAACGAACCAAATCAAACCGCAACCACTAACGCAAACCCAACCTAAACACAAAGAAATCACTAACGCGAACATAAACGCAAAGTGCTCACAGTCTAGCCCGGGGCGGAATCGCCTGTTTTAGCTTAATAAACGACTCTAGTACCCCAACTTATTCATAGTCTTTTGCACTCACTTAAACGAACGCGACTGTTTCAATTTAATGAACAATTATAATACTCCAAGCTTATCCGTAAAATACCTACAACATTAGCAGTTTTCATTTCTATTGCGGTGAAGTGGTTTCATGTATCAGGTTTATTATTTTTTTATATATTAGAGTCTAGTTCGTTTAATTGCAGTTCAGTTCTTTGAATTGCAATTTATGGGGATGATAAAAAGCTCTGACTCTTTTTTACAGAGATTGTGCTTAATTAAGTGTGTCTCATTACTTAATGTACCACGCATTATTAAAAAGCGCCCATTGATAACTAAGACGCTCTTAGAACTAAGCAAGCAGTGTGTTTCAATTAGAACTTAGACGGCAAATAGGTGCTGCAACTAATCGTAAACTGTGTTTTAATCTGACTGTGTCGTTAATATCTAATAAATACCACAAAACATATATAGAGATATAGATATTTTTATCTAGCTGTGTTGGTGTGTAAATCTTATCTTTAGACATAGTTTGTATGTAGTGATAAAACAAAATGTCATTCTCTGTAGGTACACTTTTACTCCTGATATTACTAAAGAAACCTCATATCTACATCTTTTATCAGATTTAGAGTGCAAATTAAGGTATTAATAAGGTGCTATTAATTTTATAACAGTCAGATTTTTGAAATTTTGTCTGTTCTACGTTTAGCACATAATCTAAATCTTGATTTCAAGGTAACACTATAGAAATACTTTGACAATACATCTGAAGCTTTTTCTCTTCACATAAACAACTATAAAAAAAACATCATGCATCGGTATTTGAACGAGTGGTATAAGCGGTGAAGAGCTCTGATGCTATACAGAAAGTCTCGGTTCAAATACCGGTCCAACTCATTAGAACTTCCCTGAGTCCACCAAGCTCTGATTAGTACCTAACTCATGTTAGGTATAGTACGGGCGGTTGGTAAAAATGCTGACCGCACCTTCTCTTCATATGCCGAGGTCAAGTAACATATGAACTCTACTTCATTGCCCAATGGATCGTTAGGTCAAAAGAGGATTCTTTACTTTTTTTTTAAAGAAAAAAAATACATTTTTATTGCTTTCTTTTCTGTGTAAGAAGTGTAAGAATATTATACATTTTTAAACTGTTTATTAGCTTTAGAGTATACGTTAAGACATTTATAAATCATAACTTGTTATTAATTTTATAACAGTGCAGTTTATTGAAATTTAGTGTGTTCTACTTTTAGAAGATAATCTAATTCTAGGTTGGAATCGTGAGTAGCACATTTAAATGCTTTACAGTAACCAGGACGTTATTTCTATATTAAAAAACAACTATTAACAAAAACAGAAATTATTAGTCTTTGGAAGTGCTTTAAAAGTTTCAATTTCAATTTCATTATAGAAATAGAATAGTTTCAAGTATAAAACTTCATATAGATATAAAAATGTTTAAAAAAAATTATAATTAAAACTTTTCTAATTGAGGTCCAATCTAACATAGGTGGGTTCTATCAAACGCCTTTTGAGACTTGTTCCTCTTTTCTGTCGTCACCGATGATGCTGTTTATCAAAACGTATTCTCCATTCTCTATATTTACCTCGTTGCAGTCTCGTATAAAATTTAGGAAGACATTTCTGAAAAAAAATGTACACCTACTAAAAATAGACGAATCTATAAATAAAGATATTGCAATTGTCAATCGGTAGGCTAGTGTAGCGCAATATTTATGTAAAAATGTTCAGCATCGTTAAGCCAATAAATACATCATTGTTCAAACTTACATTGGTGGCTTTCTCTCTCTTCCAACATTTTGTTTTCTTAACTTTCTTATCTTTCCTGTATTTAGAGCGTAGTTTAGTGCTCGCTTCACGTCAAGTTTAGAAAAAGACCCGTCCTCCCGATTCGCTGCTTTAGTTTGAGCCCTGCTCGTTACTGTACCAACCCCGATGTAGCTCTCATCAAATGTGTTGATTTTTGTAAAACTGTTCACTTCAAGGTTCATATCAAAATTGTATTTTTCTTTTATCCTCTTCTTAGCATTTGATTTGTATTTCCAGAAATACTTTCTTATGTAATAGAAACAAATGGTTTTCATGCGATTTTGATGTTGAAATTGATAATTGCTTGTTCGCTTCCGTTTTCTGTTATTTTTTCTGCGACATTTTAAAGCATCGGCTGAACCACTTGATATACATTTATATCCGCCGGGCTTAGTTTTCATAATAGAATATTTGTTTTTCAGACGCTTTATTTTATTATTTATGTCTTCAGTAGAGCGGGGTGTAATCATTTTACCAACACTGAAATTAAAGATACATTGTGTAAACGGTTTGAGAATTTGTATCTGAAACTTTACGTTTCGTAGAGGGTTTAATACATATTTATTCATTAGTAAGCAATCATTACACATCATGCATGATTATTTTCCCCAACACATTTTACTTAAAAAAATAAACAAACAAAAACAAACAAAAACAAATGGTTAGGCTGCTTAATAAAAAAATAATAAAAATTAATGCAAATAAAGAGTAAAATAAAAAAAAAAACATCACCGAAATTACAACTATATTCCTTGTATGTTTTGTTTTGGTTAAAATTTGTTCAATCCTAATTAAACATACTAAATAGATTTACATTCTTATAAATTCAACATACATTTTCTTTTTGTTCTTTTTCCTTCTGTTTTTGGTGGTGCTTTCGATGCTGGTCTTTTCTTGTTCGATCATCAAATCTTACGTAAAGAAGTAGAATTGTAATAACAATCTGCATATTAAAGCCTACGGCTAAAGAACATTTTAGATTCGAAGATCAGAATGTCAACCATACCTTTTGTTTGACTAAGTCGGAGTGAATCAGTTTGACCATAGTTCGAGTAATCCAACATCTTCTCATGTTTTTCAGGGAATGTCTGACGATTCTTTTCAAACTTGTCAAGTTTTGTTTGTTTTAAGGTGTGTTTTCGATGTATTTGTTTTAAGTTGTGTGTTTGAAGGCTTTTATACATTTTATTTGTTGACTTACGGTACTTCTTTAATTGTGTAGTTTCGGTAAGGGTTGTTGTTGTAGTTGTGGAGGTGGTGATTAGCTGTGTGGTTTTAGTAGTAGCAACTGCTGTTGTTGTGGTACACATTGTTGGTGTTGTATACAAATATGGTGAAGTTTCAGTAGTTGTGGTAGAATTAACACTTTGAACATTATTTAATGTAGCTTCAACACTTGAAACTGGTGTAATAAAACAAGCTGTTGGTATTGTATCCATAGTATTATCACTTGCATGTGGAGTAGTGGAAGAAGCTTTTGGTGTTGTATTCATAGATGGTGCAGTATCAATGCTTTGGGTAGTATTACCACTTGCAAATGATGTACCAGCTAGAGCTACAAAATAAAATAAAGGATAATTTTAAAATAATCTATAATTGCATGCAATTAAGAAATTTTGAAGGAAACGTGTTACGAGTATAGCCCTAGTGTATTGTTTATGTAATTATTATTTACACCAGCCATTGTACAACTAGAGTGCTAAAACTATGTTATAATTAAATAAAAAAGTAAAATGAGATGCCTAAATCCCTAGACCAAACAGTAAGCAGAAGTTTAGAAGGGGGTTGTCTTTATAGTAATTGAACATAAACAGATGAAACGCACCGTTAATAATCGTAATAGTTGCTCACCTATCACGTTTTCAAACTCCATTTTACTTTTCGAAGAGTCCAAAGCTGCCTCCATTTTTACTTTATTTTCTTTTGAAGACTTAGCGCCATGTTGTCTTAGAACTGCAATCGCTTCATCTTTTGAATACATAATGGCTTCATCCAAGGCTGTATGACCTGAATCGTCTTCAATGCCAAGGTTAGCGCCATGTTCGATAAGCTCTTTCATGACGTCAATGTTTTTACTCAATAGACTGCACCACAATGGGGTTGTCCCGAACCTGCTCCTCGAGTCAACATTGGCCCCGGCTTCCAGTAACGCCTTCACGACTTCTGTAAGTCCATGCTGGGAGCTGTAGTGTAAAGCTGTAATGTTATTCTCGTCACCAGCGTCAAGATCGTCTGTAAATTTTAGTAGCGTCATAATTTTTTCTGTAAACCCGTACATGGTAGCATTTAGTAAAGCTGTTCGACCACCATTGTCTCTGATGTTTGCCGAGGCACCAGCTTCCAGTAATAACATGATCATGTTGTTTTCAGCACAACCTGCCGAGCAATGTAACGCCGTTTTACCAAGATGGTCAGTGTTATTGATATCCGCACCTCTTTCTAAAAGCAACTTGACGAGTTTCTCACTTCCATTCCTAGCAGCAATATGTAAAGCTGTCTCACCTTTCCCGTCTCGCAGGTTAACATCAGCGCCTGCATCCAACAAAATATGAGCTATTTCTACATGTTCAAAATTAACACAGAAATGTAAAGCTGTTTTATGTCGAAAATTATCCTGCACATTGATATTTGCTTTATATTTCAACAAAAGTTGAACAAAATGTTTATGGCCTCTTATAGCGCTTAAATGTAGTGGTGCCATTCCTGAGTTAATAGGCCCTGTTGCTATGACATTAATATCTACTCCTTCACTTATCAAAAGTGCCCCTAAAGGTATGTTGTTCGTCTCTGCATAAACATGTAAAGGGGCCATCCCATCTGAGTTTCTACAGTTTATATCAATGTCTAATGTTGAAAATAGATGTTTAATATTAACGCTACTTTCTTTCTTGACTAAGTCAGAACGTTTTCTCTTTACAAAATCCTTCAGCTTATTTTTGTTCATCTTGGTTTTCATTTGCTTTAGCATCGTTTTACTTGACCTATTATACGAAAAAATAATAGAGGATGGAAATGTATATTTGAGCTTATATGAACTGTAAACCAAATTAAAAAATACAATTGTCGACTTTCTATTGAATCCGTGATTAACTTTAAAGTGAAAGTATATTTTTTTTGGTACATTATAATGGATTTTAAAATAAAAGAATATTAACACTTTCAATTTAACAAAATATTTCTCCACAAATTTTTTTTTTTTAATTTTTAAATTCTACATTAAAGCAGATATTCTTATTTGATAATTGCGACAATATTTTTTATTTATATATATTTATATGTTGCTAAAATTTTTGTGTGAAAACGATGATACAGCTACATTCATTACATTGCTCCAAGATTAGATCATTGCGCCTTGGAAATCAAAGCGCAAGGCCTAGGTAACAAGTTGCGAAGAGCCTGATGCTGCTCTCCCTCTCTCTACACAGCTGATGGCCTTAAAGAAGAAGTTACCAATAAACAGCTAGCAGCGATCTATCTATCTATCTAGATTTTTTAATCTAGAATCTAGTCAAATAGTGAGTTTTTATCCTCAACTATTTCAGACCTCAACTATTTTAAATAAATCTATGTTTGTTTAGCAATTAAATTAGGATATAGTTTAATATAATATAATATTCGCTTAATTTAACTTTATTATATGATGGCTCTAAGTAAATTAGCCCAATTAACCTGCACCTAATTGTATGATAGTGTTATAGTTACCATGCGGATGGTATGGGTTCGAGAAACATCATGTCAATGTTAATTCCTTTTTGTTTTAATTTTTCTTTTTTAATTTTAATGCACAGTGGTAAATCACAACGCACTCGATTGGTTTTAATTCTTTATTATTAGTTTTACGCTAATTTTAATAATTTATTTATTTATTACTCAAATGTGGTTCCAGGTCAGAAAATGGTATAGAAAGAAATCGATGTTTTTAAAAGATAAAAATATGTAAGATGAGGTGTGACTTCTTTTTAGATGTGAATGATAAAGTTGTCTATCGGAAATTAGCGGGACACGGCACAGGTGAAGTAGAGTTCACCTGTTTTTATGACCTCGGCGTATGAAGGAAAAGATTGGCTGTTTGTGACGATATGTTATAATTTGGAGGGGGGGGGGGAAGATAAAAATCTTTAAATAAAATCTTTAAATCTTTTATTTCAACGCTGGACTAGACCCTCGTCTATTTTACATATCCTTTATCTTTAAGCGGTTTTAGGTACTTATTCAACAGGTGCTTTGATAATAAGGGCGTATAATAATAATAATAATAATAATAATAATAATAATAATAATAATAATAATAATAATAATAATAATAATAATAATAATAATAATAAACTGTTGTTTTGATTAAATTCTTGATAAAATTTAATACAGTTTTTATGACAAGGTTCACTTGAGTTGCCATAAATAGAAATGTACCTGTACTAGAATGTCAATAACAGTTATTTTAGTCCACTTAAAGGCTGATGGTAGGCCTACTAAATTTATTAATAAACATTATTTGAATACAAGTTATGCTTATACTTATGCCCAGTTAAATGTTATCACGTTTTTAAATTTGTGATTAACTAAAGTAACGTATTAAGAAAAAACGAATTGTATTGTACACTTATTTAATATCAACATCTTTTAAAAGACAATTTTGTTTATTAAACTACCGCGTAGTTATTGGAGAGACTAATATAACGTCTCGCTAAGGTAAATCGATTTAAACAAATCCATAACCAGTCTCTTAGCGACGCGTCCGATCAATGAAACACATGCATAGAAAATGAATGATGTGTGTGTGGGGATTAACGAAAAAAGATCCATAGGTATTAATTTTTTAAAACTATCACCTAAAATGTAAAAAGCAGAATTTTAAATATAATTTTTATAGTTAAATTGATTTTTCATAACAAACTTGATAGCCTGTTTGATTTTATTTGTGATGTTGAAATAATCTGAACGTTTGAAGTAGATATATTTCATTTGAAAAAAAAATCCCAACTTCTAAAGCCGGATTATTTAAAATGTCATTTAAGCATAATGTAGACTACACAATACTTAACAAAAATGAATTACATAAATCTTGTACTCTACCTGTTTTAAGTAGAACCAGCAGCCAGACAACCAGCCTATGGAGGTGATACAAACCAGCGTTCTCTGGTACTATATATAGCAAACATCGACCGGTTAATTTAAAAATCAATACAGCATCCGAGTAATTTCCCGAGCGGTTTTTGTGGGTTTTTCTTTTGGTTTTAATTTGGCTGCTTGCTCATTATATATATATATATATATATATATATATATATATATATATATATATATATATAGGGTGGCTGGAAAGAATCGCAACGGAAAAAAAGCGCAACGGAAAAAAGTGCCTGCCTGCCTGCCTACCTGCCTACCCACCTACCTAATTACCTCATGTATATATATAGCTTTGATGTTTGTTTAAACAAGGATTGGTGTGAACGAATATAAGTGCGAAAGTTAATGACGCATTGGATAGTTACGCGGTTCGCAAGAATGTGACGTTTTAGTGTAGGTTCGTTGTTGTCGGGGAAAGAAGTTAAAAAGTATACTTGTTCTTGTTGTGTTAGAGCAGAGGTCTCCAAACTTTTCAGTCCGAGGGCCGCATTAACTATCAAATTCAGTTCGGGGGCCAGTTTCTTCCAGGCATGTCTTTGATTTTTCTGGGCAAACTTCCTCAGCCATCACCAACAAACGATTTTTCCTTGGACAAAAAGATCTCTGCGGGCCGGATGAGAGGACTTCGCGGGCCGCATCCGGCCCGCGGGCCGTAGTTTGGAGACCCCTGTGTTAGAGTGATGTCGTAATGTAGTCCAGTCTTAGTATTGTTCGTTCAAGTCGTCCTTTGTAATGCAATAATTAGTAAAATTAATATCATCCTGTCGAATTTGTATACCTTGATGTAGTCGTGCTTTGGGATGAACTACTGAATGGCTAGACAGAATATAATGGTAGTGTAGACCCTCTCACTTCATAGTTGCGGGACACAATGAAAGAGAGTGAAGTTTTGCCATAGGAACGGGTTGTTATGGTATGCAAGCTAGGTAGTTCGGACTACGGAGAATGTGAAAGATACTTCGTGTAATGTCGATAGTTTTATGTTTATACGAGAATAGTAGTTGAATAATTATTGACCAAGTAAATAATAGGCATTGTGTAAAGTGATTATCGCCTGTATCGTGGTGATGGGAATGCACATGGTAGTGGCACGCTTTAAATGGTAGTAGATCACGTGATCAAACACGACACTCTCACAGCAGCCCTAACAGTCATGTAGAAATGTGTCATCTAGCCCATATGGTCTTTGTGCTAAATTTCTCTTTTGCACATTTTTCGTTGTGTTTTTTCTGTTTGCGCTTTTTTCCGTTTGCGCTTTTTTCCTTGTGCGCTTTTTTCTGTTTGCTCTTTTTTCCGTTTGCGCTTTTTTCTCTTTGCGCTTTTTTCCGTTTGCGCTTTTTTCTGTTTACGCTTTTTTCTGTGTGCGCTTTTTTCTCTTTGCGCTTATTTCCGTTTGCGCTTTTTTCTCTTTGCGCTTTTTTCCGTGTGCGCATTTTTCTCTTTGCGCTTTTTTCCGTGTGCGCTTTTTTCTCTTTGCGCTTTTTTCCGTGTGCGCTTTTTTTCTCTTTGCGCTTTTTTCCGTTTGCGCTTTTTTCAGTTTGCGCTTTTTTCTGTGTGCGCTTTTTCTGTGTGCGCTTTTTTCTCTTTGCGCTTTTTTCCGTGTGCGCATTTTTCTCTTTGCGCTTATTTCCGTGTGCGCTTTTTTCTCTTTGCGCTTTTTTCCGTGTGCGCTTTTTTCTCTTTGCGCTTTTTTCCGTTTGCGCTTTTTTCTGTTTGCGCTTTTTTCTGTGTGCGCTTTTTTCTGTGTGCGCTTTTTTCTCTTTCGGCTTTTTTCTCTTTGCGCTTTTTCCCGTTGCGCTTTTTCCCGTTGCGGTTCTTTCCGGGAACCATCTATATATATATATATATATATATATATATATATATATATATATATATATATATATATATATATATATATATATATATATATGTGTGTATGTATATATATATATATATATTTATTTATATATATGTGTGTGTGTGTGTGTGATTTGTGCTGCACCGCAACTATCGGAATCTAAATTTAACCCACACCCATTGTTCGATGGAGTTGCAATTTGGCAGTGGTAGATCCAGTGTTTTTTACCGGCGTTTTTCCCCGGGGAAGGGGGGGAGACTTAAAATTTTAGGGGGAGGGGTGAGGGGGGGCGGACGCTATTAAAACTTTATATTTTCTATGTAAATTTCATTTGAGTTCTTGGAGGGGGGAGGGGGTGCGAGCGGTAGACTTGTATAATTATTGGCACGTGCTTTTTTTAAGGAACATCGACCATCGTAACATGCCATAAATGTAAAGAAATGTAGAATTTATTCTTACAGCATTCGATGGCTAATTAGTTTTAAAAATGCATAACTATTAAATATAGTTTACTGCTTCAAGATTTAACAAGACTGTTTCAAAATAAATTATTAGTATTTTTGTATATAGGGGTGAGGGAGTATTGGAATTTCTGACAAACGAAATAAAAATCAAATGTCGAATCTTTTATTCAACGCTAGACTAAAATTTTTCTAAAGCATAGATGGATATTTTCTTTTAAAAGTAGACTTCTATTTCAATTATTTTTTGTTCGATAAAATAAACAACTCATTTTGATAGTGTCCCTTGCACCTACTATTAAATAATAATTTACTACTACAAGCGAAATGTATTCAAATTAAGGTACAATATATTTAACATAAATGAGTCACATATAATCTACCTTTTTGACGAAATCAACACATCAACAACGTAGATCGAAGATCTCTAACCAGTCTATGAGGCGATTGAAAGAACACACCAACTCTTATCTGTACAGTGGCAGTTAAAACATCGATCAGTTAAAAAATAAACCGGGAGTGATCTCCCCTAAACTTTCTCGAATATTCTAATATAAAATTACGAGGGATGGCAACTCAGGACATAGACAATATTTGTTATCCATTTTTAATTACTTAAACTTTTTGTAAAAAAAGTGAAAAGTTTCCCTTTCAAACCTGACGGTCTACGGGGCAAGTGAAGTAGAGTTCACTTGTTTCTGTGACCTCGGCATATGAAGAGAGTTAGGTACCCATCAGAGTTGGGTGGACTCAGGGACGGTCTACTGACTTGAACTCGGATTCGAACTCGAGACTAACGGGTTAGCAGTCCAGCTCTCTACCGCTAGACCACTCCGTCCCACACCAAGTGAACGCCTAATAAAATGTGTATAAAAGTGCGGGATATTATTAGTACTTTATTAATTTACATGCTTTTTTTGAGAAATCGGAAATAGCGTAAATTAGTACTTCCGGTCAACGGAAATTACTCAAAATTTGACAGAATGTAGAGAATTAGATCTTTTACTAACGTGTGAAATTTCATGCATCTATCTAAAATAGTACGCAACTTATAGGCTTTTGAAAAATTCAAAGAAAAAAAGTACCACTTCCGGTTATCGGAAATCGCTCAAAAGTTGACACGGATCTACGATTTTGATAAAATACTTTTATATTAAATTTCATCAACCTAGCTGTAACGGTACTCAAGTTATCGTGTTTACAGACACACAGACACACAGACATAAGGAGAAGATTGCAAAATTATGTTTTTCCGTATCAGTGACGTGTAAAACGTCGAGATTTGCAAAAAAAAAAAATACATATGATTTATTAAAAAGTAACACGACGTTTTTTAGATCCAAAATAAAAGAGTTGTTAGCTAAACTGCATTTAAGAGATTAATAGATTATATTAGATGTATGGGTACTTGAATCTATAACGCACGTGTCACATAGACGCCAGTTATTAAAAACACAGCAAAATAATTATGAATGGAGATAGTTTAATTTGGTTTAGGCACCACACACAACACTGTGCGTGCGTGGTATGTCGCCTGACCGTCTGAAAGGAGATTGTTTATATTATTCTTTTGAGATTATATTTAACTCAATGCATCAGGCCCGCCGGTTGGTCGAGGCTAGGTCAGGGGTTCGTTCTGCCAGGGATACAAAGGTCGACTCGAAATATCGTCCCATTAATGATTCAAAGATAATTCGTTGTTACTAATAATATGTATAACATGTATGCACAATATACAATGTAGTTGACATACATAAGTCACATATAATCTACCTTTTTGAAGCAAACAACACAGCAACAAAGTGGAATGAAGATCACTAGCGGGACTACCAGGATAACCCACCTGCGCCTATCTGTTTAGCGACACGTTACACACAGATCAGATAAAAGTAGCTCAAAGTATTGCTGGGGATTCCCCATTTATGTATTGGATAGACCCGAGACTGTGTATAACTTTTGTCTGCATAATATGTTGGTTGAGATAATGTTTTATGTAACTAGACTCTAGGCATTATATAATTTGAAAGAAATTTCTGATTTAAGATAATCGACTTTTTGATGCTCATCTCCCTGATATGATAAGTGGAAAAATCTATAATTTGGAACAAACTTTCTGAAATCGAAATTATTTTGTTTATTTCGTAACAAGTATGTTAGAGTGTATTAAAAATATTCTAATATATTTTTATTAACTATTTACAAGTCATTTTTATGACAATCGTGCATCTTCAGATTATTTTTAAATTCACAAAAACGACCTTAGCTGTAAATTCCTCCTACAAGTGTTTGATTTTGCAATCTTTCCTTATGTCTCAATGCCTGAATGTCCAGGTGTCTCTTAGCGCTATAGTTTTTAAATTTATTTTGATCAAATTATTATGGAGTAATATATCAATAAAAACAAATTCAAAGATTACTACCGTACAACAGAAAGGGAGTTTAAAACACATTATAATAGTCGAGAAGATTGTGGTCTTAATTAACAGCAATTAAAACTTTAACAATAAAATTGATTGAATTAAGTTTTAATATTATGTTTTCTCTTAAGTCTATTATCGTTCAATCAGGTTTTACTGTCTTTTAGTTTAATTATTTTTTGAAGAGTAACATAGTTGATGTTGTGGGACTTATTTTGTTGTTTATATATTTTAGTCTGGTTGTTGACGTGCTCTATCGGTATATGGGAGTAATGGAATACAGCCAAATTATGACAATGGATGAATAATCTGAACAGAGACAATAGATCCATTTTGTTTTTGTGGTCTGAATCGGCACACCAAAATCCTAAGGCGTGGGCTTGGTTTATTTACAACAGAAATAGAATTATATTTGCTGTCAAGAAAATTCAAATTGTCATCCTAGGCAGACAGTTTCGTATGTTCCATCATGCTTACATCGCTCCCACTTCGATGGTTACGTTTATGGCTTCTAAAACAGTAAAACAATAACACAGAAGGAGCACGTATTTAAAGTTTTAGACACGCTTTGTTTACAGTTTGTTTATTAGCTTTATAGTATACAATTTTAAATAGAGTTACAACTGTGTAGATATATAAAAATATGTGTTTTCAAAAGATGTTTATAAAATTGTTTCTATATTACGTCTTTTTAAAATTTAGATATGGAGGTGCAGACAGCAAGTTGAGAGATCTTTTAATGTTTTACAGTAATAGAATGTTTATTGGGTGCACTTACACAAATGTAAAAGAACTACCGTCTTTAGGCTTAATACAATAAGAAGACATTGACAAAAAATGTGAAATTTTTAGTCTTAAAATTTAGAAGATAAAATAGAATAATGAATAACAGTAAAAATAACGAATAATACACGTGTGCTTGTAAAATACTAAAATATTGACTCGTGTCTATATGGCTTAACATATTTGTAAGAAATAGTTAAAACAGCTACTAAATTAGTCACTAAGTTTGACTTCTAACATTATTTCAGTATTCATAATATATTCAGATACAGAGAGATGTCTCTTGTCTAAGTCAAGTCAAATAACACTTTTAACAAATCTTCATTGGTCTACATAACTAATATTGTATACTTATTGTATAGCTATTGTCTAAACGTAGTCTACATTTGATCTATATACTACACAAACACAGTCTGCTCTGTACTCAAGTAAGATGCCAGTAGAGCAGTGTTGTGCTCCACTAAAGGAGTCATTCGCTGGCTAGATCTAACCTATGGAGAGTCCTCTCTCACAGAATTCTCTAAACTTGTCGAATGAAGTTGTCCAGCCGTTAAACGATGCTCTAGGATTTCTCAGCAAAGAGATTTATTTTGCTGTCGAAGGCTACGTACTTTGGATTCTTTATGTTTAATTCTTCGCAGTGTTTAATGATGGTTGGATTGTAATTTACATTCATATTTCTGAAATAGATATTCTTGATCTAAGAAATAAGGTTAAATTGAAAACAATGATATTGGGGTTTATAAGTAGGACTATTATATATACGCTATAAAATACGGACAATGGCATGGGATATTTTTACTTACACATGAATATTTCCAGTGCTGCTAGTACTTTGATTTTCAAAATTTTTAGTCACTTCGGTATTTAGAGCACACCGAATTACGTCAAGGAAATCATCACTTGCATCTGAAGTAGTGGTAGAAGTTGTTGGTGTTATTTCCACAGATGGTGCAGTATCAGTACTTGGGGTAGTATCATCACTTGCATCTAGAGTAACTGTAGAAGCTGTTGGTGTTGTATTCATAGATGGTTCAGTATGAGTACTTGGGTTAGTATAATCACTTGCATGTAGAGTAGTGGTAGAAATTGTTGGTGTTGTATCCACAGATGGTACGGTATCAGTACTTTGGGAAGTATTATCACTTGCAAAGGGTGTCACGTTACTAACTAGTGCTACAAAATAAGATAAATGACTATGTTCAAATCTTCTAAGAATGCATGAAATTAAGAAATGTTGCGTGAAACGTGTTAGGCGAACATCCCTAGTGTATTGTTAATGCAATTAGAACTTACACCAGCCATTGTATTACTAGAGTGCTAAAATGCTCTCATTAAATAGTCAAATTAAAATGGTGTGCCTCAAGCCCTAGACCAAATCGTAGAAAATTTTTATAGCAATTATAACTAAAAAGATAAAAGATAGTTAAAAATGTTAATAAATGCTCACCTATCATTTTTTCAAACTCCATTTCACTTTTTGAAAAATCCATAACTACCTCCATTTTCACTTTGTTTTCTTTTGAAGATTTAGCGCCATATTGTCTTAGAACTGCTACTGCTTCGTCATTTAAGTACATAATTGCGATATCCAATGCTAACTGACCGAAATCGTCGTCAATGTCAAGGTTAGCGCCGTGTTGAATAATCTCTTTCATGACGTCAATGTTTTTACTCAATACACTGCAGAACAACGGGGTTCGCCCTAACTGGCTCCTCGAGTCAACATTAGCTCCGGCTTCAAGTAACGTCTTCACGACTTCTGTTAGTCCACTCTGGGAGCTGTAGTGTAAAGCTGTATTGTTGTATTGGTCACCGGCGTCAAGATCGTTAGTAAATTTCTGTAGCGTTAAAGTTGTTTCCATACACCCGAACAAGGCAGCATCAAATAACGCTGTTCCACCACCCCTGTCTTTGATGTCTGCTGAGGCTCCAGCTTCAAGTAACAACACGACAATATCGTTGCTCCCATATCCTGTTGAGTAATGTAACGCACCTCTTTCTAAAAGCGACTTGACGAGTTTCTTCATTCCAAACCAAGCAGCATAATGAAAAGCTGTTTCACCTCTCTTGTAAGCCAGATTTACATCAGCACCCGCAACCAATAGAATGTACGAAATGTATTCATATCCACGTTGAATGAACAAATGTGAAGCTGTTTTATTATGAAAACCGTTTAGTTCATTGACATTGGTTTTCCATTTGAGCAGAATGTGCATAAAATATGTGTGACCTAGTTTTGTGCTTACAAATAAAGTTTTTCTTTCCGAGTTCAATCCTATTGTTTTGACATTAACATCCGTTCCTGAGTTCAACAAAAGTTCCCCAGAGTTATTGCTCTTCTCTTCTGAAAGAAGTACTAGTGCCTTGTCCTCCGAATCCTTACAGTTGATGTCAATGTCTAATCTTGAATTTATGCTCTTTTTCATTGACTGACTACCTCCCCCATAAGCATTCATTCTCTTTTTGAAAGGACAATAGAATGACCAACTGATCATTGGTATTTTCCCAAATCCATATGTATACACAATGAGAAAATATATGAGTAAATAGAACCAAAAGACTATTCTATAATTTGGAAAACATAAGTTCAACACGTTTGAAAGAAATATTTGAAAAATTTTGTTTTCTTCTCTGATTAGATCCTCAAAGTTTATTCGTTCAGAGCAGCATGTTAACATCTTTGTTTTTTTTAAATTCGATAGCGCTTTGACTGGGCCTATTTTAACGAAAGAAAAATAAAAACAGGCTGAACACATGATTTACAAACTATAAGGACTGTAATCACTATAAAAATGAACCAAATGCAAAATTCTATAATAGTAACTTTAAACGTAGAATAGCAAAGTAGCAACAAACAAAACGTTTTTGTATCTTGTGATAGTTGTGTGAAATTAGTGTAATGATGAATAGGAAGCTCTGGAAGCTTAAGCGTCTGTCCTCGGGGCCTAGTTTGTGGTTTGTTTATGTGTTCTAATCACGAGAAAAATTTAATCACAATGAATCGCAATGAGGATATGCGCCTTATCATAGTGGAATGATAAGTAGTATGTGTATATTGTTGTTTCTTGTTAAGCCGGGGAAGCATCTTTCTATAATTGCTCAATCAGTTATTTTACAATAATCACAATTAGAAAAATGAATTTATTTTTATTTAATCAACTTAATTAATTTAAATTCGATCATGGGTTTAAAAAATTACTTAAACATTATATTACACACTTATGTGTTTGAAATCTATAAACATTTACTTGAACATTAAATAAAATATTTAGTTTGCCTAACTAATTGTTAACTAAAAATTTGTTTTACTTCACTACGTTCAATTACAATGTTTTTTTACTTTTGCGTATACACAAATATCGACGTTTTACACCTCCCTGAGTCGGAAATATTTAGTGTTGCAATTTTGTCTGTATGTCTCTGTGTGTGTGTATGTGTTTGTCTGTGAACACAATAACTTGAGTACCGTTTCAGTTAAGTTGACGAAATTTCATGAAAAGGTATCATATTAAATTTGAGTTCTGTTTTAATTTTTGAACGATTGACAGTAACCGGGAGTGTTACGTACTCAACTTTCCTATTTCTGAAAATCCGATAACTTGAGTATCGTTTAAGTTAGGTGGAAGAAATTTCAAATATAAGTAATTTATTGTTTAGCATACTTTTTTCAAATTTGAACCATTTCTGATAGACTTAGTGGCACGTTACTCTATTTCATTTTGAAGACTATAACTTGAGCACTGTTCTAGACAGTTAGATGCAATTTCGTATATTAGTACAAAATCTTATGCTTAGATTAAATTCAATTTTATAATGACCTCAAATGACTGGAAGTGTTACTTTAGTCTCAGTTAGGTAGACGAAATTCTAAACATAGGTATAAAATCTGATCTTATTCTCTTGAGGGGATATGCTATGTTTTTTTTTCTATTTTTTACAATTTAAGATCGAAACCCTTTTGAATACTATTACCATGTTTGGCACATGAAAGTAAGTATTAAACGGCAAAAAAAGGGTTGAAAACAATTTTGGTTGTCATGGAAACCCCAAAAAACCTCAGCCATGTTGAGTTTTTCGGCACTTTTAAAAATGCTAAGGCTTTTTTTTATTTATGCACTTATAGCAATCAAATTTAAACTGCTTATATTTCAGTATATTTTGAAACTTTTGTCGCGACAACTTTATGAAATTGCTACTAGTAAAAATTTTACAAGGTCTAAAAAATCGTACACTTTTTAGTATCCACAATTTTTAAAATGTGCATACTAATTACCAAATACTTTTTTCTATGAAAGCCATCACAATTCCCCCGTGACAAAAGTTTTATTTTGGCATGAAGAACAATTACTGAAAATATGGTTGGTATTGTTTAATAAATAAAAAAGTAGTAGTCATTTTAGTGTTAAAAACTTACGAACTGAGAAAAACAGCAAAAAGTGACGAAAAGTAGGTCACAAAAATACCATATCTGTGTAAACTGCAAAGCGGATTGTAAGCTTTGGGTGTTTCCGAGAAGATGGAAATTAGGATTATGAAACACATAAGAAGTCCAGCTTTCCAACGATGTCAAATATAATATGATGACGGATATAAAACTTTTGTTAGAGTGCTTATTAGATCGGAAAAAATGTATTATTTTTTACTTAATATGGTCATAAAAATGGTAATTTAAACACATAAATAATTTTTTTTTCATTGAAGTAATTAATTTCTTAATACTAAAATGGACAAAGTGCAAGAAACCCATCATGATGAAAAACAAGAAATTTTGTGATTTTTTGCTTAGCATATCCCCTTGAGTCTATCGACTTGCGAGTGATTTTCGGTGTACGGAAGTATCACTTTATCACTTTACGCTATATCAGATTTCTGAAAAAAGTTTACTTCCACAACACCGATTTCTCCAAAACTTTTCGCTTAGGTATTGGCTTAGTGACAATGCATTGTGACTTTTAATTTGACTGAATTAGAATCTGCATTAACTTTTTATCAATTAATTAATGTTTCCTTTATAACTCATACATTTTCCGCTCTAGTATACGCACTTTGTTTGCGTTCATTAGTTGCACGATTTTTTTACTTTCTCGTATATACGAAGTATAGAGAAAGTCTTGTAATCGTGCAAAAAAAAAAAAATCGAGATTTTTACAAATCTCGACGTTTCACACCTCACTGATACGGAAAAACATAATTTTGCAATCTTGTCCGTATGTCTGTGTGTCTGTCTGTGTGTCTGTGTGTCTGTGTGTCTGTCTGTCCGTGTGTAAACACGATAACTTGAGTACCGTTACAGCTAGGTTGATGAAATTTCATATATAAGTATTTAATCAAAATCGTAGATCCGTATCAACTTTTGAGCGATTTCCGATAACCGGAAGTGGTACTTTTCCTACTTTGAATTTTTCAAAAGCCTATAACTTGAGTACTATTTCAGATAGATAAATGAAATTTCATATGTAAGTAAAAGATCTAATTCTCTACCTGCTATTAAATTTTGAGCCATTTCCGTTGACTGGAAGTAGTACTTTACGCTACTTCCGATTTCTCAAAAAACTAATGTAAATTTTAAAAGTAATAATAATATTGCGCACCATTATGCGCTTTTTTATTTGGCGTTCACTTGGTGTGCAATTAATTTGTCTACGAGATTTTATTCTATTTTTAAAACTTTAAGTATTTAAAATGGATTAAAAATCATGTCTGTAGCCCGAGTTCCCATCCCCTGTTATTTTATATAAGAATATTCGAGAAAGTTTAGGGGAGATCACTCCCGGTTTGTTTAAAATACGCGTTTCTGTTCTATTTTAAAAATTGGTAAAATGCGAGAAAGTTTAGGGGGAGATCACTCGCGCTTTATTTTAATGAAAATGATCGCGCAGTTTTTGGTAGGTGAAAAGTCTAAGAAGAAGAAATCAATAAACCAAATGTAAGTATAAGCTGAACGATTTGACCTCGACCAATGGAACACGTTTATATTGCGATTTTTTAAAAACTGTGTAACTACTATTTTTAAATTACGAGATTTTATATTAAGGAAAATACAACTTTAACAGCTATATTACTTCTAATTTGTTGCACAATAAATTTCGAGAATGTTTCAAAATAAAATTTACACGTGAACTAATCATGTGTGTGAGTGTGTGGGGTGGGGTGGGGGTGGGGGTAGAGATTTTGAACAGTGAGAAAATATAATTGTAATTAAATAAAGTAACGTTAAAAATGAAAAAAAAAAAAAACAATCTTCGAATATTTTTGAAGGTCCTGCCTTTTCTAGAACTAAAATCATAATGGGGAACATGGTTGACTTTCCTGTGCTATTTTTCGTTTGGAAATAACTTTTAAAGTTGAATGCAACAAGTTTACAAAAATTCATGATTAAAAATCATGTATAATTTCCTAAATTAACAGGTAGTCAGAAAATATCCATATTTTGACATAAAATACTTAAATACAATCTAGAAATATACCTTTTTGATGTAACGACCTTAGGAACAGTGTTGAGTGTAACAGCAGACAACCAGCCCAATCGAAGAACACACAAAGTTTCTTTTATTAGCAACAACCTTGACACACGTAAACCCAGGTAAAACATCGATCAAAGCAGTGCTGGGAATTGCCCATTTTCGTTTTTAATAAACATGTTGAAATCACGCAGCTATGTAGGTCAAGACTGTGTAGGAATTATACATGTGTGTGGGCAAGATTGGATGTTGTCTGTATAAATGTGTAACGCCTTTTATGTGTCCGCTGAGTGCGAGTGTGTAAATCATGTATTTTCGTGCCTATTTTTTGATTCCCCCATTTGTAAATTAAATGTAAAAGTGCAGGCGAGAGTTTAGAATACAAAACTGCTGACAATGCGAGTAAGGTACACTAGATATTTATTTTGACATGTAAATTGACAATATAAATTGGTAACTTTAAAAAAACAAATAGATAATATAATACATCTTCTCTACCTGAACTATATATCTAAAAATAAAGAGACTGGTCTTGTAATAACCTGTCTGACGTTAGATGATGGGTCTCTTGCTAATTTGTGTGTCTTCGCTTGTGATAAGACAGTATAAAAATGTGTCTTGTGAATCTCAATGGTAATTAGCATGGCATTCCATTATGTTACAAGAATTTCTCAGACAACCTGATACTGATGTAATCTCTCCAAATGCATCTTCTGGTAACGCATTTGTTCTGTGCTACCAACTCACTTTTCTAGTCTTTTACTCGGTTTCATGAGAGAAAGAGAAGGAGAAAGAGAAAGAGAGAGAGTTATACATAGAGGGAGTGAGAAAGAGAGAGTACTCTGTATTGGAGAGCTTTCAATGAACCCAGCCAAGAATATGCTTTATATTTTGCCTCTTATTTATGAATAACATACCCCTCTCAAGCCCACGGAGACAATGTTTACATTTTAAATTACTAAAGCACTTAAACTATATCATAGCGGCAAAATATATTTAAAAAGTAAAATACTAAATGGTTAAGTATTATCTATTAGCTTTAAAATATAAATAAAAATACTTATAAATCATATGGTGCAATTAATGTTAATGAGGATTGTTGAAATCTAGTCTTTGTTCTACTTTTAGCATATAATCTAAATCTAGACTGAAACTTGAATCAGTGGAAAGCAATTTCTATACACAAAAAAAAACCAATTAAAAAAATTGCAATAGGCTTTGAATGTGGTGCTTTAAAATTATTGACATATGTGTTTTAATTTCACATTTAATTTTATTAAAGAGAAATAGTTTAGCTTACACAGATTAAAAAAAGGATTAAAACAACTAAATCTAAATCTGATGTAAGAACACGAGTGCCCAGATGTATCCAATCTTCTATATATTTTTCTTGCGGGTACTTGGCAGACATCTATTACTTTTATGAAGTGGTTTCCGTGTAAGGGTCTGTCTTTTTATGCGGGATACAGGCTTCCTGAGTAAAGATTACATAACCCAGAATTAACACCTGGTAAAAATACTCATATAATTATTATATATTTTATTAGGAAAACTTTTCTTCTCAACAGGCGCGATTAGGTTTTACATATTAGTTCACTGGAAACAAACGCGCATTCAGCTCCAGCCCGTCACAACCATAACGATAAAAAAAAAATCACATATTTCTATCTAATATATGTAGGCCTACTTATTTTGATTATAAGTTATGATATTTCCATTGAGGGCCAGATTGCCGACATTGTCGATGTTCATTTAGTTGAAGTGGAAAAAAATGTTCTTGACATTTCTGAAAATGAAATGATGGTGTTATTTTATTTTAACAGAGAATATTAAAAAGGCTTTAACAATGCTCTCTTTAAACTGGATAAAATTAATAAAATTACAAAATTGCATCTAAGTTATAAGGTAGAAAATATATTACATCCAAAAATGCTTTTAGCTTCAATATCACCAAATTTTTAAAAGATACATTTAATAGACTACTTGTTTGTTTCTTCAGATATTTTTTAAAGTAAAGAGAAATACACTAGCATGTATTTAAAATACTTTATAAATTTCAAAAGCGACCAACCATTTGACTCTTTTATATGAAAATAATTTTGCGGTTTTCATATTTATGGGCATTTATATTAACGAAATTGTAAAGCTTAAATATTAATAAATACGTCTAATGCCAGCATGGGCAAAATGTAAAACTAAACAATAAATGCAAGCAACAAGAATAACACTGTCATAAATTACGTTTATCTGATCAAAGAACTAGTTAGCATGGGGGGGGGGGGGGGGCTGCAGGGAATAAAAACTTACATAGTTAGGGATTTGCTGTTCTTAGTCTTTGCTTTTCTGGCCATTGTGCCTTGCTTATCTAAACGGAAATATGCTTTCATTATTTATCAAACAACACTCTGTTTTGTTTAACAAAACTAAAACATGCTTTCATCAAATCAGAAGTTTATGAGTTTATGTTCTTACTATAAAATTTATATAATGTAAATTTAGTAATAGAAATTGATGTTATAGTATCCGTACTTGGGGTAGTAATAACTGTGTTAGTCGTGAGACAGTCTTTTTGTTCTGTATTTATAGTTGGTGCAGTATAAGTAATTGTAGGGGTAGAATCTATTGGTGTTGTATCCTTAGAAAGTGCAGTATCAGTACTTGGGGTATAATCATCACTTGCAACTAGAGTAGTTGTATTGGCTAATGGTGTTGTATCCATAGTTGGTGTAGTGTCATTACTTGGAGTAGTATAATATCTTGCATTTGGAGTAGTTGTAGGAGCTGTTGTTGTTGTATCCTTATATAGTGCATTATCATGATTTGGGTTAGTATCATCACTTTCATTTGGAGTAGTTGTAGAAGCTTTTGGTGTTGTATCTTTTGATGGTGCAGTATCATTACTTGGGGTAATATCCTCGCTTGCATCTGGTGTATTTGTATGAGCTGTTGGTGTTGTATCCATATATGGTGCAGTATCACAACTTGGGGTAGTATCATCACTTCTAACCAAATTAGTTGTAGAAGCTGTTGGTGTCATAACCAAAGATGTTGCATTATCAGAATTTGGGGCAGTATCATCACTTTCATTTGGAGCATCTGAAGAAGCTGAGGGTGTTGCATCCATAGATGGTGTAGTGTCATTACTTGGGGTAGTATCATCTCTTAAAAATGGAGTATAAGCAGAAGGTGGTGGCGTTGTAATACTTGATGAAGTTGTTTCTGAATTACAATATAAATATTTATTGAACGTTTTGTTATTTAAAGCTTACATGAAATTATGAAATATTTTTCAAAGGTCTTAAAATAATAATAGGATGTCTGATGGGACTGTATGCTAATTAAATATCTAGAAAAAAAATGTTGATTTAATAATCAACACAACACACGTTGATGCAAAAAATTGTAATTAGAAGTGAGTTATCCTTATTTTATGCAACTGTAATCAGACATATCAAATAAATTCAAACAAGTTCACCTGTTATTGGTTTTACTTCTGTAAACGTTGAACATTCCACAACAGTGCTGGTGTTTTTCTCATTAATCTCTGATGATGACTTAGCTCCGTGTTGTCTTAGAACAGCAACTGCTTCATCGTTTAAACTCATAGTAGCCGCATCCAAAGCTGTCTGACCGTTGTTGTCTGTGATGTCAAGATTAGCGCCACGTTGGATAAGTAGTCTGATGGTCTCAATCTGCTTGCACATTACACTGTAGTGCAATGGGGTCCTCCCGAACTGGCCTCTGCGGTCAACATCAGCTCCAGCTTCCAGTAACGCCTCCACAACTTCTTTAAGATCGTTCTGACAGCTGTAGTGTAAAGCTGTGTTGCCATACCTGTCTCCGATGTCAAAACACTTGTCTTTTTTAACAGTGTTAAGGCTGTTACGGGATTTCGCGCGTACACAACAGCACAGTGTAAAGCTGTTTCACCACAAGTGTCTAAGATATCTGCTGAGGCTCCAGCTTCAAGTAAAAAATCGACAATTTCATTTGAACCGCTGTATGATGCGTAATGTAAAGCCGTTTGTTCAAAATTGTCAATGCTATTAATAGCCGCGCCTTTATCCAAAAGTAACTGGATGCGTTTCTTACTGTCTTCTATAGCAGCATTATATAAAGCTGTCCAATCTTTCATGTCAGGCTTTTCACCCAATACGCTAGAGCAATAACTATTTGTACGCTTATCTAGCAGCTGGACAAGTTTCAAACTTTCGTACCTAGCAGCATAATGTAAAGCTGTCTTACCGTTCCCGTCAGCCAGATTTACATCAGCACCTGCATCCAACAGAGTATCCACAATGTCTACATATCCGCGTTCAATACATAAATGTAAAGCTATTTTTTTTTCACCACGGCCATTCAATTCATTGACATTTTCTTTCCATTTCACCAAAAGTTTTGCAAAGTCTTTGTGATTTCTTTCCGCGCTGATAAACAATGGGCTCTTTCCTGAGTCATTACCTTTAGTTTTGACATTAACATCTGCGCCACCATTTAATAACAACTCCCCAAAACATACGTTGTTCTTCTCTGCGTAAAGATGTAAAGGAGCCTTTCCATCTGAGTCCGTAAGGTTTAAGTCAATGTCTAACATTGAAAGTACATTGTTTATCACTTTGCTGCTGCATTTCTTGGCTAAGTAGGAAATAGTTCCATTTTTAAAACAAATATTACTCCTTGATTTTCTGAGCAATACAAGTATAATGAAGACAGCTTGCAGAATAAACAGAAAACAATACAATGAGTTCACTCTTTGAAACTGCAAAACGTGGTGTAACAAGCTTATAAACAATGTTTGGGAACTCTTGTATGTTTTTATTTCTTCTGCTCCTGTGTAGAAGTTGCTGATTTGATCCTCAGAAAATATTTTTGTAGATGTGGTTTGTTGATCAAGGAATGACATCTTCTGTTTATTTTTTTATTGCAGATACTTTTCACTGCACCTATGTTCTAGAATAAAATAAGTCGAGAAATATGAATTGAAACTTACCTGAACAGTTATGCTAACAACTTTACTAACAAAATTTAAATTTACACGTTTTTAATGGGGCGGGGGGGGACGGGACATATGTCCCCGGGCGCCGACCTTAGGAACGCAAAAAAAAAAATCGGTTGGAAAATTAAATTGAAAGGTTGAGGGGGTTGCAAATCGAAAGTTTAAGGGGGGGGGGGGGTGCAAATCGAAATCTTGAGGGGAGGGGTGCAAATCAAAAGTTTGTTCCCGGTTGCCGGAAAGGGTCGCTACGCCTCTGCTGTATCACCCTGTTGGGTTCTTCTATGTATATGTCTAGAGTATATATTAACAGACGTTTACAACAGTAGATAACACTAACACTCTATAATAATAATAAGAAGAAGAAGAGATTCAATATATATATATATATATATATATATATATATATATATATATATATATATATATATATATATATGAAAATAATAAAAGGTACAATATTCACTAACAGAAATGAATCGCCAGAAAACCCAAAAAAAACCCAACAAGTCACAGGGTCAAGTTATTACGAATTATTTATAACGTAAGTGCTGTGTCTAAAGTCTATAAAGCAACGTTTGATAATAAAAATAGGCTAAAATACTAAACTGTTTTTGTAAGATATATTTATAGTTTCAAAGGGCGGCTACTTAATATTTTTTTTTATTGCAAAACAAGCGATAACAGGTTAAAACCAGACTTATTTTTATATTTTTTATTCCAAACAATTTGACGAGTTCACACATTATCATGTTTAAAAAAATCGGACTAAAACTAATGTTAAAATTTTTTTTTATTGTTAACATATCAGGGATGGTCGTTTTCTTCATTCACTTTAGAATAAAATGTAACATCAACTTTTGTGAAACACGATGTCACAATGAGTGCGTTACAAAGTCACAGTTGTAATCAAATGCCCAAACATATTTAAGAAACATTACATGTATTGCTATAGCTGTATAGAAATACATAACATTAAAAAAACAAAACATTTTGCATAATTTATAAATATATATATATACACACACACACACACACACATATATATATATATATATATATATATATATATATATATATATATATATATATATATATATATATATATATATATATATATATATATATATAAGGGTTTTCAGGTTTCAGGTTTATTATTTTGTTTTTGTATTAGAGTCTAGTTCATTTAATTGCAGTTTAGCTCGTTGAATTGCAATTTATGGGGATGATAAAAAGCTCTGACTCTTTTTTACAGAGATTATGCTTAATTAAGTGTGTCGCATTACGTAATGTATCGCGCATTATTAAAAAGTGCCCCTTGACAACTAAGACGCTCTGAGAACTAAGCAAGCAGTGTGTTTCAATTAGCACTTAGTCGGCAAATAGGTGCTGCAACTAATCGTAAACTGTGTTTTAATCTGACTGTGTCGTTAATATCTAATGAATACCACAAAACATACATAGAGATTTAGATATTTTTATCTAGCTGTGTTGGTGTGTAAATCTTATCTTTAGACATAGTTTGTATGTACTGACAAAACAAAATTTCATTCGCTGTAGGCACACCTTTCCTCGTCATATTACTAAAGAAACCTCATATCTACATATTTTATCAGATTTAGAGTGCAAATTAAGGTATTAATAAGGTGCTATTAATTTTATAACAGTCAGCTTTTTTTAAATTTTGTCTGTTCTACTTTTAGCACATAATCTAAATCTTGATTTGAAGGTAACACTATAGAAATACTTTGACAATACATATGAAGCTTTTTCTCTTCACATAAACAACTTAAAATTTTTTTTTCATAAAAAACGTTTTAATAACAAGCTTTTATGTAATGATGCACTAAAAAGTAGAAAATAAATTATACACTACTATTTAAATTACTATGAAGAAAAGCGTGGGTCACTTTAGTACTTTAGTACCTATTGGATACCTTTACTAATATTTGAGAAGAGACCCACGCTTTTCTTTATAGTAATTTAAATAGTAGTGTATAATTTATTTTCTACTTTTTAGTGCATCATTACATAAAAGCTTGTTATTAAAACGTTTTTTATGAAAAAATTTTTCAGTACTTTACATGTTTTATTTACAATAGTGTTACATGACTAAAAACCATTGCGCGTCTATTGAACGTGATGGCGCAGCTATTAAACCTGATGGCGCAGCTATTGAAAGTGATGACGCGTGTGGTGTGGTTGGATAGACATTCCTACTAATTCGGTCCAAATTTTAATTAATTCATAAAAAATTAATTAGGCATCCAATTAAGTCAAATTTAATTTCAGATTGCATTGTCTTCATGTCTTGACCCACGTGTCAAATGTGAATCGTATCGGTCAAGTAGAAGCGTCCGAATTTTCACTCCTGCGTTTCGGTCTAGACTGACGACTGACGACTGACGACTGACGAGGAAGTGAGTTAAATAAAAGCTTGTAAAAAAAAAACATGCATCGGTATTTGAAAGAGTGGTATAAGCGGTGAAGAGCTCGGCTGCTATACAGAAAGTCTCGAGTTCAAATCCTGGTCCAACTCATTAGAACTTCTCTGAGTCCACCAAGCTCTGATTAGTACCTAACTCATTTTAGGGAAAGTAAGGGCGGCTGGCAAAAGTGCTGAACGCAAATTCCGTTCATATGCCGAGGTCAAGTAATATATAAACTCTACTTCATCTGCCCAATGGATCGTTAAGTCAAAAGAGGATTCTTTATTTTATTTTTAAAAAGAAAAAAAAGAATAGACATTTATTTATTACTTTCGTTTCTGTCTTCCAAGAAGTGTAAGAATAGTATACATTTTATACCGTTTATTAGCTTTAGAGTATAAATTAACACATTTATAAATCATAACTTGTTATTAATTTTATAACATTGAAATTTGTTGAAATTTAGTCTGTTCTACTTTTAGAAGATAATCTAATTCTAGGTTGGAATTGTGAGTAGTACTTTTAAATGTTTTACAGTAACCAGGACGTTATTTCTATATTAAAAAACAACTATTAACAAAAACAGACATAAGTCTTTTAGAAGTAGTGCTTTAAAAGTATTTACACAAATGTTTCAATTTTACTATAGAAATAAAATAGGTTAAAGTATAACACTTAATATAGATTTAAACAATGATTTAAATAAATTATAATTAATTTTTTTTTTCTAAATGAGGTCCAATCCAACATAGGCTTGTTCAATCACACGCCCTTTGAGAGTTGTTTCTCTTTTCTGTCCTCAACGATGGTGCTGTTTATAAAAATGTTATCTCCATTCTCTATATTTACCTCGTTGCAGTCTCGTATAAAGTACAGGAAAACTTTTCTGAAAAAAGTTGTACACATAATAATTATGAACGAAATTATAAATAAAGATATTGCAACTGTCTATTGGAAGGCCATTGAAGCGGAATATTTATGTAAAAATGTGCAGTCTCGTTATGCAAATAAATACGGTGAGGGGTGGAAGCAGTCGTTGTAACTGAAATAGCATTGCTATGCCAATAAATACAGAATTTTCAAACTTACATTGTCGCCTTTCTCTCTCTGCCAACATTTTGTTTTCTAAACTTTTTTAACTTTAGTGTATTTATAGCGTAGTTGAATGCCCTCTTCAATTCCAGTTTAGAAAAAGACCCGTCCTCCCGCGCAACAGATTTCGTGTGAGCCCTTCTCGTTACTTTACCAACACCGATGTAGTTCCCATCAAATGTTTTGGTATTTGTAAAACTTTTCACTTCAAGGTTCGTATCAATATTGTATTTTTCTTTTATCCTCTTCTTAGCATTTGATTTGTATTTCCAGAAATATTTTCTAATGTAATAGAAACAAATGGTTTTCATGCGATTTTGATGTTGAATTTGATAATTGCTTGTTCGCTTCCGTTTTCTGTTATTTTTTGTGCGACATTTTAAAGCATCGGCTGAACCACTTGATATACGTTTATATCCGCCGGGCTTAGTTTTCATAATAGAAGATTTGCTTTTCAGACGCTTTATTTTATTATTTATGTCTTCAGTAGAGCGGGGTGTAATTATTTTGCCAAAACTGAAATTACAGATACATTGCGTAAACGGTTTGAGAATTTGTGTCTGAAACTTTACGTTTCGTAGACAGTTTAATACATATTTATTCAGTAGTAAGCAATCATTACACTTGATTATTTTCCCCAACACATTTTTAATTAAAAAAAAAACTGGTTAAGCTGCTTAATGAAACAAAATAATTAAAATTAATGCAAATAAAAAGTAAAAAAAAAATCACAGAAATTACAACTATATTCCTTGTATGTTTTGTTTTGATTAAGATTTGAACAATCCTAATTAAACATACTAAGTAACTTTAGATTCTCATAAATTCAACTTACATTTTCTTTTTGTTCTTTTTCCTTCTGTTTTTGGTGGTGCTTTCGATGCTGGTCGTTTCTTGTTCGATCATCAAATCTTACGTAAAGAAGTAGAATTGTAATAATAATCTGCATATTAAAGCCTACGAATAAAGAACATTTTAGACTCAAAAATCAGAATGTCAATCGTACCTTTTTTCGACTAAGTCCGATTAAATCAGTTTGACCACAGTTCGAGTCATCCAACATCTTCTCATGTTTTTCAGGTAATGTCTGACGATTCTTTTCAAACTTGTCAAGTTTTGTTTGTTTTAAGGTGTGTTTTTGATGTGTTTGTTTTAAGTTTTGTGTTTGAAGGCTTTTATACATTTTATTTGTTGACTTACGAGATTTCTTACATTGTGTAGGGGTTGTTGATGTAGTTGTGGAGATGGAGATTAGCTGTGTGGTTTTAGAACTAGCAACTGGAGCTGTCGTTGTACAAATTGTTGGTGTTCTATACGAAGATATTGAAGTATCAGTAGTTGTCGTGGAATTAACACTCTTAACATTATTTAATGTAGCTTCAATACTTGCAACTGGTGTAATGAAACAAGCTGTTGGTGAAGTATCCATAGATTGTGCAATTTCAGTACTTGGGGTAGTATCATAACTTGCTTCGGGTGCAGTGGTAGATGCTATTGGTGTTGTATCCATAGGAAGTGCAGTATCAGTGCTTTGGGTTGTATTACCACTTGCAAATGGTGTAACGGTATGTTCTGAAATTAAGAAACATTGAACAAAACGTGTTAGGCGAATAGCCCTAGTGTATTGTGTATTCAATTAGAAGTTATACCACCCATCGTATAACTAGAGTTGAGTTAAATAAAATAGTTACATTAAAATGGCATTGTCGCATTACGTAACAGATATGAAGGGAATCATTATCATTTCAAGTAAATATACTTATTAATTAAAACTTTAAATAAATTGTCGATAAAACTCACCAATAGTTGATTTTAACTCTGGAAATATTGAACAGTCCAACACAGTGTTTATTTTCTCTTGGTTTTCTTTTGAAGACTTAACGCCGTATAGTTTTAAAACTCTAACGGCACCACAGTGATCTTCTTGAGTAGCCACATCCAGTGCTGTCCGACCGAAATAGTCAACAATGTCAAGGTTAGCGCCATGTTGGACGAGCACTTCAACGACTTCAGAAGCGTAACGACTAGGTATGTAGTGCAGTGGGGTTTTACCGTATTCGTCCTTGACGTCAACACCAGCTCCGGCTTCCAGTAACATCTTCATGATTTCCGGGTCACCCCTCTTGGAGCTGTAGTGTAAAGCTGTTTGGTTGAAGTTGTCTCCCATGTCAAGATCATCTGTATATTTCAGCAGTGTTTGCACTGTTTTTTTAAATCTAAACATTGCCGCATAATGTAAAGCCGTTCTACCTTCTTTGTCTTTAATATTTGCTGAAGCATTTGCTTTCAGCAAAGTTTCTGTCAAGACGCTATTTCTGTGTATCTGAACGCTGTAGTGTAAAGCTGTTTGTCCATTTACGTCTGTTGTGTCAAGAATATCTTTATACGTTACCAGTTTTTGAACTGTTTCATTATTCATGAATTGGACAGCATAATGTAAAGGTGTTTTGCCTTCGTTGTCTCTGATGTTTTCTGAAGCTCCAGCTTCAAGTAAAAAAACTATCATATCATTTTTCCCTTTTTGTGCGCCGTAGTGTAACGGTGTACATCCCTTAACGTCTTTTCTATTAATATCCGCGCCTCTATCTAAAAGCAGCTTGACGATTTTCACATAATCTTGATCAACAGCAAAATGTAAAGCTGTCCTACCTTCCTTGTCAGCCAGATTTATATCAGCACCTGCATCGAGCAGGCTATCAACTATCTTACCTTCTCTATTTGATTGGTCAGGAGAAAGTATAACTTTATCCGTCCAAACCCAAGGTTCACGACCAACTTCAATATTACATGTAAAGCTGTCTTACCTCTGCTGTCTGCTAGATTTACATCTGCGCCTGCAGCCAACAAAATATCAAATATGTCTTTGTTTCCATTTTCAGCACAAACATGTAAAGGTGTTTTCTGATCAATATCATCCTGTTCATTGACATTTGCTTTCATTTTCACGAGAAGCTCAACAAAGTCTTCCTGAGCGTTTGCAACGCTTATATGTAAAGGAGTTTTTCCTGGATTATTCCCTTGTGTTTTGATATTAACATCCCCTCCTCTTTTTAAGAAAAGTGTTCCCATAAATAGGTCGTTCGTTTCTGCATATTTGTGTAAAGGGGCCTTTCCACGTGAATCTCTATGGTTAACGTTAAAAATTGCAAAAATATCTTTTAATATTAATTCAATATAATTCTCCTGAGGTTGTTTGTGCAAAGCAGTTGGTTTATGACTCATGAGTGATAGCTTATTTGGTTTCTTTTGTTTCCGCATGCTTTGGACTTGATCTATTGAAAAGTAATAAAATAAACATACTATACATATATAAAGCAGCTTACATAAACAGTAACCTCCCCCTTAAAAAACCACACTAAATCTCTTTGAAGATTGACGCCATTTTATTACTAATTTAGTTAATTATTTTCAATAATAAAATGGGTCCTAGGACCTTTGACCACAGATGCTTTGACCATAGGGGGTCAAACCTCCTATGATCAAACCCCCTATGGTCAAAGCACCGCTATGGTCAAAGCCCCGCTGTGGTCAAACCCCTATGGTCAAAGCCCCTATAGTCAAAGCTCCTGTGGTCAAAGGTCCGCGCACCATAAAATGTTATTAGCTTATTTAATATAAAGATACACATTTAGGACAAGAATTTTGTGTTACTTAATCCCGCGTGGTTTTTAGTAGTAACATCGACTTATCGTCACATTAAAAAAATGCTAACAAATGTAGAAAAAAAATTCTTATTAGTAACGTGAACTTGATTTTTTGAAAAACGTAGGAAATGTTTACTAAAAAAAATACATGTCTTTGTTATTAGAGTAATAAAACAAAATTATTTGTATTCACAATTACTTCTAGCCAACAACGCAATGCATAACAGCCTTTTAAGAAATAGCGAGAGTGTCTTAAAATAAATTCATAGAATTCTGTCACTTTAAGTTATTTGTGTTAAAAGAAAAGGGTAGGAGGGGTTATAGAAAGAGTTTCTGACAACACGAAATAAAATTTCTACTATTTTATACAAGCTTAGCCTTTAACTAATTGCTGACTTCCTGTTTAATTCTGTGTTTGCTCGATTAAAAAAACACACTTCTTGTCTGACAGAGCCCAGTAAACGTCAAATAAATTAATACTTGAAAGATAATTCCCTGTTACAGACAGTATTTAGTATAATCTAAAGAACATTTATGCACAATATACAATATATTTGACATACATATAATCTACCGCTTTACGTAAACAACACAGCAACAACGTAGAATGAAGATCTCTAGCCTGACTACAAAGAAAACACACTAGATTCTAGGTCTAATCTGTTCACTGACACGTTACATATCGATCAGGTGAAAGTAGCACAAAGTATTGCTGGGGATTCCCCATTTATGTATTGGATAAACCCGAGACTGTTTATAGCAGATGTCTGCATAATATGTTGGTTGAGATAATGCTTTATGTAACTAGACTCTAAGCTGTATATAGTTCAAAACGAATTATGATTTAAGATAATCGACATTTTGATGCTCATGTCACTGATATGATAAGAGGAATGATCTATAATTTGGAACACACTTTCTGAAATTGAAATTATTTTGTTGATTTCGTAAGTAGTCAGTTAGAAAGTATTGAAACTATTACAATAATGTTTTATTAACTACTTACACGTCAGTTCAAAGACAATCTTCAGCTTCAGAACTTTTTTTATTGTAAGTCAATCTAATCTATAAAACGAAACACATTGCTGGCTCGCCATTTTGTATCCCTTCTATACAGGACTTTTTGGATAGAAATGCGTGCACAATCTGGCTAACATTTGTAAAAATAAAATTAGTCACAGGAGGTATCTCTAAACCTAACTATTGTTAAAATAGACCTTAGCTCCGAATTCCGCATTCGTGTATTCGTTTTTACAATATTTTCTTAGGCCTAAATGCCTAACTGTCAAGGTGGTCTCTCGGTGTTAAATTTTCAAAAAATTATGTTGATAAAAATTATTATGGATGAATATATTTTTATAAATAAAAATTAATTTAAAAATTGCTATGGCCAACATCAGAAGGGGAGCTAACTAGAAATTAAATTAATTATCAACTTTTGTAAGCTGCAACTGTTGTATTCAAATATTAGACAACAAAAAGTGCAATGTTAAGTGAAACGTCACACGTTTACAGAATTTGAAACACATTTTGTTCAATGTGCTCACCCTGTTTAAAATAGCATACGCCGCGGATTCACACGATTTTTTTAAAGTTTGGAACGATTGCGTTTCCAATAAATGTTGCATGAAAGCTTACAGAATAAGAACTGTGGCAGTCGGAGCTGGAGCAGACATGTACTAGGACCCTGGCTCCGAGAAAACGTTAGTATCAAAAAGAAAAATCGATCTCAAATAAAAAGAAATCACTGTGACCTGCAAAAGTGACATTAGAGGCTCATAGTAGATTGAAGCATTTTATGTGTGGATAAATGTCTTTCAATACTTGACGTAATTTATCTGTTTTGCTACTTACGCTAATTATGTTCAAATAATGAACTTTTATTTATCGTACTATATAATGTCAAGCAACAGATTTCGGACAAAAGTTGAATATCACTTATTGCAGATTGGCTTTTGGAATGAAAATTGACTTTCGGACACACTGAACTGGAGTTTTAGGTTAAAAGACTATAAATGGAAAATGGGATTTTGTTTTGTGCAGTGCAGCCTACAGACCGTTTCCGACTGGAATCTGGGTCGTCTTGTACAAATTAAATTTCCCTAACTATTATTTCTGACTTATTGCGCTATCTATTTCTGCTATAAGATTTATAGAGAGTGTCTAAAATAAATTATCAGAAATCAGTCAATCTTAAGTATTTGTAATCGACCTTGTAATATTTTATACCAGCGTTGCCTATGACTATTTTAATGTTGACTTCCTGTTTAGTTCTATTTTTGGTCGATTAAAAATACAACCCAGTAGATCTAAAATAAATTAATGATTAATGATGAATCGCTGTTAGAAATAATATGTATTATAATTTAAAGAACATGTAGGCCTAATATACAATATATTCAACATAAATAAATCACTTAAAATCGAGTACTGTACCTTGTGACGTAAACAGCACACCAACAAAGTAGAAAGAACTCTAGCCGAACTACTAGTCGACAAGGAATACACATCAGCTCTTTTCAGTACAATGTCATTCGACACATCGATCAGGTGAAAAAAGCTAAAAATATTGCTGGGGATTCCCCATTATTTTATTGGATAAACCCGAGCCTTTGGGTAGTATTTGTCTGCATATTATGTGGGCCGAGAAATTTTGTCACGTAACTACACTATATAGCCCTAAATAATTTGAAAAAAAAATTACATCACTATAATCGATGTTTTTATGCTCATCACACTGATTTGGTTAGAAGCAGATGTATATTTTGGAACACATATTAAAAAATTGAAATTATTTTGATTATTTCAATTTAACAAGTCAGAGAGTGTTGAATATATCCCAGAACAGTGTTAATAATTACTTACAAGTCACTAATAGAGTTTTATAATTAAATTAATCAACACCTGCAAAAAGTAAATAATAAGTTTATGCTCAGAGAGAAATAATGTTTAGCGTCAGATTCTCCGGGGTTTGTCAAGCTTTATTATATTGACCACTGTATGCGTCGTCCAACATCTCCTTCTGTATTTCAAAGAATGTCTGACCATTCTCCCCAAACGATTCAAGTTTTGTCTGTGTTAAATTTCCTGGAAGATATAGTGTACTGGAATTACCTGGTGCGTTGGTGTGAGTAAACTTATGATGAATGTATGCTTGTATATTTCAGACGTGAAGATATTTAGTAAGTTTTTATTGCAATCTTTGAATTTCACGAGTTGTAAGATGGAAAGCTCTAGTAGAGTTGTCAGTTTTTGTTGGCATAGTTGTATTGAAAGTAATTAGCCTCGTGGTGTTAACTTTGTGTAGTATCTACACTTGCTGCTGGTGGCGTTGTCGCAAAATGGTGATGTTTATGTATTTAGTGATATATTTGGTGTTTTAGTTCTTCTATCATTGTTAAGTCAGGTATTCACTAAGGTTTACTGTCTTGCAGTTTACATTTTTTTTGCGGTGTTCCAAGGCTGATGTTTTGGATTTATTATATTTCGTACCGTTGTAAATCTGATTTGTTGACGTGCTCTATTAGTATAATTATGGGAATAATTTTGGGGTCTACTGCTTGGTATTTAGCCAAACTGTGACATTGGTTGTATAATAAGAACACAGACAATACGTTAATCCTGTTTACCGCCCTGGTAAAAAACAGTTTAGCATAAAAAATACACATTAAAAAACGCGAAAAATGAAAACAGTTAATGGGTTGTTTAAAAAAAATAAAACTTACTAGTGATTTAATAGGAAAAAAAAGTAATTTACCCTTATGTATGTGGACGGAGTGGTCTAGCGGTAGAGAGCTGGAACGCTAACCCGTAAATCTGGAGTTCGGATCCGGGTTCAAGTCAGTAGACTGTCCTTAACTTTGATGTGTACCTAACTCACGTTAGGCGGCTGGGCATACTGCTGACCACATTATCTCTTCATATGCCGAGGTCATAGAAACAAGTGAAAACCACTTCACTTGCCCTATAGACCGTCAGGTTCGAAAGGGAACTTTACTTTACTTACCTTTTTGTGTTGAATTCTACACATCCAAGTCACATAATATTTATATTCAGACCATTGCCAGCTATTATACGGACTGCCAAAGTACAACAGATGTGACGCCGACCAATACAAATTTAACACACCTACTTTAATAGTTCTTTACTTCAGTCAAAACAGTCTTATCATTAATTTTACTACCCCCTGTTTCCGTCTATATTGCGTAAGTTTGGTAGTGCATTATTTTAGTTGCCTTTACAGGTACTAAACATAGAAATTGTTAGATCCAATAATTTTGTTGTCTTCTCACAAACGGTGACTAAGAGAGTGAGCAAACTATCAGTACAGTCATCACAGCTATTATCAATAGTAGGAGAGTAGTAGGAGTATAATTCAATTAAAATTGATCAAATCACAATGGGGATATATATGTTTAACGTTTAGTAATTTGCTGTTTGCTACAGAATACGGTAGCAGATAGATGGAAAAAGTAATTAATAAAACAATTTCAATATAGCTGGGGGGGGGTTGTGTTTTAAGAGTAACATTTATACGACAGTAGGTTATCGATAGCTAAAAAAAAAACTGCCACCGTTAATGAACGGCCTTTTTTTTTTACCTCCTTTACTGTTCTGTCAATGTTTATATAAATCTCTACAACAACATGCAAACAATTATACCAACTCAATGTTTAGACACTAAACTTTTATTAACTCTAGACTGCTTATTAGGAAATTCATAAATGATTATATAAAAGTTACACTTTAAAAGTTGGAGATGATTGTTGGAAATAGTTTGACTTTGCAAGTTTTTTACAGGAACATGTTTAGATTAAAATGTACAAGACATTCAAAAGATTTACAGTAATTAAGGAGTTTTACATTTTTTAACATATACATTAATATGAAGATGGACATTGTCATTGAAAATATAGCTTCAAAGATGCATCAATACAAATGTTTAATTTTTCTTTGAAATTTCGCATCTATAATGTAGTAAAATATAAAAGACATTAAACTCGTGGATAGATTATAATAATTATGAATATACATTTGAAAGTTGATTTATGTAAGCCAGAGTATAATACACGTACGCTTCAAACATTCTGGTGCATTCATTGAAATATGTATAATTTTTGTAAAAATGATGAAAAAACTAGACTAAGTAAATTACTCCATAGAAACTTAGATCATTACGCGTTGGAAATCAAAACGCAAGATATAGACAGTAAGCTGCGAAGAGCTTGATGTTTCCTATGTATAGGGCCCCTCTCTCTCCAAACAGTTGATGCGCTATAGGCAGAAGATTAACCAATAAACAGCTAGCAACTATTAATTTTAACATCCAAAATAACCACGGACACTGCATATATCTAACATCCAACTAGTAAAGAACAAACAGGGTCTAAATATCCTCTATACGTTTCACAACCACCACCTGCACTGTAGGGGTCGTCCATATATGACGTCACACTCGAACGAGGGAGGGGCTCCATAATTTTGTGACGGTGAGTGACGAGGAGGAGAGGGGAAGTTCTGATGATGTGACGTCACACTTTTGCGTTATAAAAACAATGTTAGAAATCGTATTTTAGCAGTTATTTCGCGTTTTAGAAAACTGGTTTAATAAGTTATAATAGAAATTGATAAAAATACTCTGTTGACTGAGTTCAGACAAGATTTCGGAAAGGTATCGATGTTTTAAGAAAAATTCAACTGCAATTTTGAGGGGAGTAGTAGGCTGAGGTGTGACGTCGGTTTAGGGGGTGTAGACCTTTTGTGACGATGTGTGACGGAGGGGGGGGGGGGAGGTAAAAATCATCAAAAAAAACCAAAACAAAACGATGACCCCTGTACCCAACCAAACCGCCATTGGAGCATGGTTCACGTAACGGCAGAAGAGTCTATAGCTGCTCTGTCACAAGCTCCTCTAGACTTGCCAATGAAGATGTTTTGATTGCTGTCCATGGCGAGGTACTTTACGTTCTCCACATTTAACTCGTTGCAATGATGTATTATCATTGGATTGTAATGGAAACTCACTTTCCTGAAAATAGTTATTTAAATTCACATGACTTAAAAAAAAATAAAAATTAAACAATAGTATTAATTTAGCTTATAAGTAGGCAAAGTGAATTTTGTAGGAATGCCAGTCGAATTACTAATAATATGTTATAAATTCTCTTAAAACCTTTTAAATATACTTTGTTTTGATAGAACGTAGTAGGTCTTTATAATTTTTAAATTTAATGTAAAAACACAACCTCTATATTTTAATACAATACGGAAATGTTCAAACTTACATAACCGTCATTCCGCTATTTCTTGCTTTGTCTTTTTCGGACATTTTCGCCATTTCTTTCTCAATGACATTAGTACCATCAAGTAATGGAAAATAGTCATCTAATTGAGTCACAGATTTTGTTTGTGTTCGTTTGGTATCTTCAACATTCTCGATGTAGCTCTCCTCCAATATGTCCACACTATTGACATTAATCTCTTCTTGTGTTTTTACAGTTGGTGCAATGTCAGTATTTTTGGTAGTTTCAACACTTGCATCTGGTGTAGTAGAAGAGGCTGTTGGTGTTGTATTCATAGATGGTGCAGTATCATTACTTGGGGTAGTATCATCTCTTGCATTTGGAGTATTTGTAGAAGGAGTTGTATCCACAGATGGTGCAGTATTATTACTCGCGGTAGTTAGAACACTTGAAACTGGCGAAATGGTACAAGCATTTGTAAGTGTAGGCGGTGCAGTATTAATATTTGGGGAGATTTTATCACTTGCAACTAATGTAGAATTACCGGCTGTCGGTTTTATATATGTCGTTACAGTATTATATTCCGTGAAAGTCTGAGAATTGTCCTCTAACGTTAAATGCTTTGTCTGCGTCCAGTAGCATTTGGAAATTTTATTCGTTGACATTGGTTTTATTTGCGTAGCTTTGGTTGCGTTTGTTGATGTGGTTTCAGCGGTGGTAAATAACTTTTTAGGGTTAGTGCTAACAATTGGTGTAATTGTAGTGCCTACTATTTGCGTTGTGTCTGTAGCTGTTGAAGTATCAACAGCTAAAGCTAGTGCTGTGGTACAAGATGTTACTGCTGTATCTGTATTTTTTTCAGTACCTACTCTCACAGCTTGTGTCGTGGTGTCAGCTGTAGAGAAAAAAATTCTTTAGGTGAACAAAAGTGTGAAATATATCATGAAAAGTTTTATAATAATATTTCATCTGATATAAGCCAATAGAATTGATTTCACGAATGGCATGATCGAACTGCTATTATTATGCTGTTATTAAAAAATGTAGTAAAAATGTAAAATCATTTCTAATCCTTGTTAGTAGGACTAAAATGTAGATAGAAAGGTACTGTATTTATAAATAAGTGTAAATAAGCGAGCACAGGTAGCAGTTAATAATGTTTAAAAAAAATGCTCACCTATCATTGATTCAAACTTCGTTTCACTTTTTGAACAGTCCAAAAGCGCGTTTATTTTCTCTGTATTTTCTTTTGATGACTTCGCACCGTGTTCTCTTAGAACAGCAACAGCTTCATCATTTGAATACATAGTGGCCACATCCAAGGCTGTTTGACCGTAAATATCTTCAATGTCAAGACTAGCGCCATTTTGGATCAGCGCTCGTATGACGTCAACCATCTTATGACTTTGGCTAAGTTGGAATGGCGTTTGACTTCTCTGACAGATGTAATGTAAAGCTGTACGGTTCTTTATGTCTTTAGCATCAACACAAGCTGTAAATTGCATTAATTCTAAAACTGTTTCCCCATTCCAGGATTTTGCAGCATAAAGTAATAATGCTGTTTGACCATCTTTGTCTCTGATGTTTGCTGAGGCTCCAGCTTTAAGCAAAATAGCGACTTTTTCTTTATTACCCCGCTCCGCTGCGTAATGTAAAGCTGTTTTTCCCAAATGGTCGATGCTATTAATAGCCGCACCTCTTTCTAAAAGCAGCTTCACGAGTTTCTCACTTTCAGCAGTATGTAAAGCTGTCATGCCTCTAGAGTCAGCCTGATTTACATCAGCTCCTACATCCAATAGAATTTGAGCTAGATCTTCTAGTCCGTATATAGCGCACATGTATAAAGCTGTCCAACCGTTATTGTCACGGATATTTACATCAGCGTTTGCAGCCAACAGAATATCTATAATTTCCATATTGTATTCACGTCTAACACACACATGTAAAGCTGTTCTTTGTCCATCATCCTGTGCATTGACGTTTGCTTTATATTCCACCAGAAGTTTAACAAAATCTTTGTGACCGTATAATGCACTAATATGCAGAGGTGTTCTTCCTGGACAATAATTTCCTACTGTTTTTACGTTTACGTCCGCTCCTCCAAGTAACATTTGTGCTCCAAGAAGTATGTTATTCTTCTCTGAATAAATATGCAAATGAGCCATCCCACTTGGATTCTTACTGTTAATGTCAATATTTAATTTAGAAATAATGTCTCTTATCACCATGTTACTATCATAATCAACAAAATTAGACATAATTTTCTTTTTCTAAAAACTCTTGATCCTCGTTCTTCTCACAATTAAATGTATAGCAAAGCACAGGAAAAACAATTGTGAACAGAGCAGGAAGTCTATACTCTGTTTTGGTTTAACCTGAAACGTAAGGGATATATAATTTAAAATTTACATGAGGTGTTATCCTAATCCCGATTTAGTTAAATTAACAACTTTTCCGTTTGTGATGGTAAGCTTGTGGTAACTAAACAGCCTCTGAAAAGCTGTACATTTTGTTTCTCCAGTTAAATTGGTAACATATAAAACAGCGAAAACAAACTCTGGCAGAGATTTTTTCATGTCTTTTTGGCTCCCCCCCCCCATCCCCACATTCCAACGAACAAAAAAGTATTTATATACAAAATATATACTTAAACCAGTGTCCACTCCCCTCCCCTAGAAGTTTACGACCGAAAACGTCAAGTGTCCCCACCCCCAAGGAGATAAGTAGAGGAAAGAAACACATCCGTTTTACATATCCTTTATGTTTAAGAGGTTTTAGGTGCTTATTCCACAGGTGCTTTGATAATAGGTGGTTTGGCCACAGGTGGTTCGAGGATTTGTCTATAGGCGGCCTGTCTACATGTATAATTTATAATGATAGTAATAATAAATTGTTGTTTAATTTAGATTCTTGATAAATTAATACAGTTTTTTATGACAAGGTTCCTTCGATGGCTATAAATAGAAATGTACCTGTACTAAAAATGTCAATGACAGTTATTTTAGTCCACTTGGTAGGCATCTAGATTTATCAATACACATAAATTGAATACATGTTATGCTTATACTTTTGTCCAGTTTAATGTTAACACGTATTGTAATGTGTAGTGAACTAAAGTATTTTTTAAAAGAAAAAACGCATGGTATTGTATACTTATTTAATTTCAGCATCTTTTTAAAGACACTTTTGTTTATTGAACTACCGCGCCGTTATTGGAGTGACTAATATAACCTCTCGCTAAGGTAAATCGATTTAAACAAAGCCAGAAACAGCTCCTTAGCGACGCGAATCCGATCAATAAAACACATACATAGAAAATGATTGATGTTTGTGTGAGGATTAACGAAAAAAATATTCGTAACTATAAATGTTTGAAACTATCACCGAAACTATAAAAATTAGAATTTTAAATATAATTTTTACAGTTAATTGATTTTCGATAACAAAGTTGATAGCCTGTTTGATTTTATTTTTGAGGTTGAAATAATTTAAACGTTTGAAGTAAATATATTTCATTTGAAAAAAAATTTCCCAACTTCTACAGACGGATTATTTAAAATGTCATTTAAACATAATGTAGACTAGACAATACTTAACAAAAATGAATTACATAAATCTTGTACTCTACCTGTTTTAAGTAGAACCAGCAGCCAGACAACCAGCCTATGGAAGTGACACAAACCAGCTTTCTCTGGTACTATATATAGCACACATCGTCCGGTTAATTAAAAAATCAATACAGCATCCGAGTGATTTCCCGATCGGTTTTTAGTGGGTTTTTCTTAGGGCTTTTACGTAACTTGTCCAGTGTGTGTATGTGTGTGTTTGTGTGTGTGTGTGTGTGTGTGTGTGTGTGTGTGTGTGTGTGTGTGTGTGAGTGTGTTTGTGTGGCTCAGCAAATCTTGGAATCTTAATTTAACCCACACCTATTGTCCGACAAATTTGGCACAGTTGTAGATCATAGATGACTGACAATACATGAATGTCCGATTTTTTTAGCTAATTAGATAGACAATTACGCATTAAAATATAATTTAAACATAAATAATTTCAATAATAAAAGGGGAGATTACTAGATTAAAAAGGCGTTCTCTTGATTAGAGGATCGTCTAGGCCAAATTATGTTTCTTCATAGGCTTCGAGAGGTGGGTGCGGGTGGTGCGGACCACACCGGGTGAAACTATTTAGGGGGGGGGGGTGACACCAAGACGAAAAATTGCGAAATGTATTGAATAAAAATGCTTTTTGCCTGTTCAGTTAATGAATAATTGGAGTTTAAACGTCTTATAAGTACACATTGACCTTCTCGACAATACATACTCACTCACTCACACACACCCACACACACACACACACACACATATATATATGTATATATATATATATATATATATATATATATATATATATATATATATATATACTTTCTCCCCCTTTGGAGTGTGTAGCGGGGGGGGGGGGGGGGGGTGACACAATGAAGTGCCGCATCGGGTGACAAATGACATAGAGACGCCACAGTGTTTAGTTCACGGTTGCCTGTTTTCGTCGATGTTCTTAAGGGTAGGACGGAGTTTAACTCAAAAGTTTTTGGTCAAAGTCGGGAGTTCGTGTGTGACGAAGGGGTGGAGTAGAGTTAGACATGGTGACAGAATGGTTTATGTGGCGTAGTGCAGCACATATAATCGGTTAAGTTCGTCTTCCAGTAAACTATATCAAATGAAAAAACATAAAAACGAGAATGACAATCGGTGAAAAATTATTGTCGGCACTCATTATACCTACAAGAGTTTAATGAAAGGTATTGATGAATGAATGGTTGATTGAATAGATGGACGCATGGAAGGATGGATTGATGGATGAATGGATGCATCGACGGATAGACGGATGGACTGAAAACAACAACAGAAACTATTATGTAATATAATTCGTTTTAATTCGAATGTAAGAAAAAAAATAAAGCTTCTTAATCACTGTTTTGCTTTATTGGAACGGCAAAGCTTCAATTCATTATATAATTCAACGCACACAATAGCCTCCTCTAAAATTAAAATACAATAAATTATACATATATATATATATATCTATATCTATATCTATATCTATATCTATATCTATATCTATATATATCTATATATATATATATATATATATATATATATATATATATATATATATATATTTATATATATATATAATATATATAAATAAATAAATAAATTTAAAAAAAAATTATATATGTATATGTATATATATATATATATATATATATATATATATATATATATATATATATATATATACATACATACATACATACATATATATATATATATATATATATATATATATATATATATATACATACATACATATATATATATATATATATATATATATATATATATATATATATATATGGCGAGAGAGAGAGAGAGAGAGAGAGAGAGAGAGAGAAAGAGAAAGATTTCAATCAATTATCACCCATGACCACCATGTACAAAAAGCCGGATCGAGGACTCAGGGCGCGAAATTACACCCTGAAGGGTCACCGTCTCTCCTTTCCTCTCATTTGATTTTTTATGAGTGTCAAGGCAATCAGATTAGAGGTTTTTAAAATGCACTCACTCACGCTCTCTTTCACACACACCCACCACACATACACACACACATACACACACACATATCTATATATATAAAAAGCAATGTATGTGTGTGTGTGTCCTTTATGCATTACTACACCTCTCATCACATCGCCGAAAAAAAAAATTCAAATTCGCAGGGGTGGCGCCCCGACAGGGCGCGATTTGTTTTTTTTCTACATACGGTATATAAAAATAAAAGTCGATTTTGGTTTGGCATCGTTCATCCGATAGCCATGAGACTTTAAGGAGTTCGTTATACCAATCTAGGGAAGGGTTCTGTAAAAAAATAATTTTCAATTTCGCAAGGGCGGCGCCACGGAAGGGTCGGATTTTTCTCTATATACGGTTTATAAAAATAATAAAAATGAATTGCAGTGACACCGTTCATCCGATAGGCATGAAACTTTGGGGAGTTCATTATAAAACTCTAGGGAAGGGTTCTGTAAAAAATCATTTTTAATTTCGCAAGGGCGGCGCCACGGGAGGGTGCGATTTTTCTCTATATACGGTATAATTTTTAAAAAGTCGATTTTGGTGTGACACCGTTATCCGATAGCCATGAGACTTTGGGGGAGTTGATTAGAACAATTCAGGGAAGGGTTCTGTAAAAAAAGATCCTTTTTTAATTTCGCAAGGGCGGCGCCACGGGAGGCTGCAATGTTTCTCTATATACGGTTTATAAAAATAAAAGCCTATTTCGGTTTCACATCGTTCATCCGTGTACCATGAAACTTTGGGGAGATGATTAGATCACTTAATGGTAGGGTTCTGCAAAAAAAATTGTTTAATATTGCAAGGGCGGCGCCCCCAGGGGGGGGGGGAGCGATTTTTTTTCTCTATAATACACGGTATATAAAAAATAAAACTCAGATGCGGTTCATCCGAGTGCGATGAAACTTTAGGAAGTAGAATATTTCTGCAAAAAAGAAAACTAAAGTTTCTTATGGGCGGCGCCATATAGGGTACAACTTTCGTCAATACACGGTTTGGCGCCCAGAGTTTTAGAGCGACTATGTTGGCACTTGGCATCAGTTAATCGAGCGTCCTGCATAGCGAGTAGGGGGTACTACTATATTCAGCGGTAAAACTACAACAGTCTTGTAAAAATAACTTTGTAACGCGAAGAAAATCCTTCTGTACAGTTTCGTCACCTTGCCAAAGATGAAAAAATAACTTTCTGAATATGAGGAGCCTACTGTAGAGTTTCGTCACTTTGCGAATGATGCAATAAGCATCTACTATTAGACAATCCAGTCAGAAATTGAGATCGAGCATCTAATAATAGACCATTAGTAACGCTAGCATATTGCATCAGTCACACGGATGTTTAAAACATGTCAAATACTTTTTTACGTGTTAAAGAAAAAAGCCTGTTCATTTGTGGCACTTTAGCGAATGTTGAAATCTGCATCATTATTAACAGGATGCTATTTGGCACGATGGCGCCTATTACTTTTAAGGAGCCAGTGGTCGTACGCCGCGCCTATGCGGTAGTGTAATCGGGGGGTGGGGGCCATGAGAGCGCCCCTGTACGTCTCTGACACATGGGCGGTCACCGAAGTGTGTTCTAACATATTGTTTCGGTGAGTGATTAATGTACACTCAAAGTTTTCATGCGGTAGTGTAGGTAAACCCGTGTCCCGATATTTATGATCCAAGCGCAGGCATTGTTTACATTTAAATAACTCACTTTCGAAAAGACGGTCACGCGTCTAAGAACATATGATTGGTAACGCGTTGGTGAAATCCTTCTAATACATTTCGTCAAACTTTCTTCTATCCCCGCGGCAACGCGCGGAGGACGGGTATATATATATATGCCTATATATATGTATATATGTGTATATATATATATATATATATATATATATATATATGCCTATATATATGTATATATGTATATATATATATATATATATATATATATATATATATATATATATATATATATATATATATATATATATATATATATATATATATATATATATATATATATATATATATATATATATATATATATATATATATATATATATAAAGCAAAGTGGTCGGGTGCCCGATAGGGAACTTCCCGGCGCCGCAGGCGCGTCAAATTTGGCACGATGCTGCATTGGGGCGATAGAACACGAGGATCGGTGACGGTTGGTCGAAAAGTTCACGGAGAGGGGGTCAAAACTGACCTCCACTGACAGGCGCCTTATATAGGCTATATTACGAAAAAAATTTCCTCCGACGACCCCCTTGAAATTTTGTGAGGTGGTAGGAGGACGCCTTGGGGTGTCACAAAAAACTCGGCATATCTGGGAAAACTTCGTAAAGGGGTCAAAACTGACCAGTTGTATTTCCCAATCTAATCTTTGTATTTTATGGGAAAACAGAGGGTCATTTCAACGCGAATTTAAGGGTACTTAAACTCGGTATATCTGGCTAATTGTTTGAATACTCTTAGCTAAATGGCTTGACCTTTAGGAAAAACTGTCGGTTTGACTCAAAGCCCTCGGCGAGGGCTAAAAAGTGACCGCGAGTGAAATTCTCTTTAAATGAGCCATATTAGGAAAAAAAAAATTCCTCCGACGAACCCCGTTGATATTTTGTGAGGTGATAGGAGAACAGCTTGGGGTGTCACAAAAAACTCGCCATGTCCGAGAAAAATCGGAAAATGGGTAAAACTGACCAGTCGTATTTCCCTATATAAACTTTGTATTTTATGGGGAAAACAGGGTAATTTCTACACAAATTTTAGGGTACTTACTCTTTGTATAACTGGCTAATTTTTTGCATACACCTCTATAGATGACTGGGCCGTATGGAAAAACAGCATTAAAGCCCTCGAAGAGGGATAAAAATCTCTGCGAGTGAAATTCTTATTATACGGGATTTGGTCATTTGGTCTATGAACACGGGAGGTAACTTTTTAATGTAACAATTTTTTAATATTTTGTATACTCTTTTTAAGAAAAAAACAAAAATCATAAAGTATAGCATTGTTTTTAAATGGATATTTTGTTATAAATTAAGTTTTGTATTGTATTGAAATTGTAAAATTAATTGCAAAAGTAATTTAACATAATATTTGATTGATAATTTTTATGAAAGCCCTTTCAGTTCTGATAACCTTGCGAGTAATAAGTTTGCGAATATTCCATCAATTTATGGGTATATTAAAAGTACCGCACTGTATAAATTTAAGCCCCAAGCATATAAGATAACAGCCAATCACATATTAATTAATCATTCAATTTTTCAACTTTTTTTTGAAAACCTAAGCGAAGCTAGACAGTATGCCTAGTATATATATATATATATATATATATATATATATATATATATATATATATATATATATACATATATATGTATATATATATATACATATAGCATATATGTATATGTATAGATATATATACATACATATATATATATATATATATATATATATATATATATATATATATATATATATATATATATATATATACCTATATCTATATGTATTTGTGTGTATGTGTATTTTGAAAAAAAATTGCAACCAAAAAGAATATTTACGTGCATCTTAGAAATGTGCAGCATGCTCCGTTTTTAGCACCACACCTTCTTAGGGCTTGTTTGCATCTGAAAGTAAAACAAATTGATTGAAAATGTTAGCCACTAATTAGGGCTGGTTTGCGTCTGAAAGTAAAAAGAAAATGGAATGAATATGTTAGCCACTAATTAGGGCTTGTTTGCATCTGAAAGTAAAAAAAAAATGGATTGAATATGTTAACCACTAGTTAGGGTTTTTTTGCATCTGAAAGTAAAACAAATTGATTGAATATGTTAGCCACTTGTAATTCAAATCAAATAGACATTTAGGCTCCTGCTAATACGGCAGATTGTAGAACGGTGTGGTATGGCAGTAGAGAGATAACCCGTAAGTCTAGAGTTCGAATCCGGGTTCAATTCAGTAGACCGTCCCTGAGACCACCCAGTTCTAATAATTACCTAGGGAAAGTAAAGGCGGCTGGGCATAGTGCTGACCACACTATCTCTTCATATGCCGAGATCACAGAAACAAGTGAACTCTACTTCACTAGCGCCATAGACCGTCAGGTTTGAATGAGGAATTTAACTTTACTTCTAGTAAGTCACTATCACAAAATTTTACGTTCTTTACGCAAATATTAGCGGCCGCTTAATAAGTTGTTAATTTTATTAAGCATAGTAACGTTTACTTTTAAAAAATCGTTATTTAATTTTTCATTATTTGGGCTGAAAAGTGTCGATTAAGAAACCGGGAGCGATTTCCCCTAAACTTTCTCAAATATTCTTATATAAAACAACAGAGGATGGCAACTGGGGATATAGACATGATTTTTAATCCATTTACTTAAACTTTTTAAAAATAGAATAAAATCTCGTAGAAAAAAGAATAGCGCACTAAGTAAACGCAAAACAAAATGTGTATAATAGTGCGGAATATTATTAGTACTTTATAAAATCACATAAGGTTTTTGAGACATCGGAAATAATAAAAATTACTACTTCCGATCAACGGAAATTACTTAAAATTTGACAGATGGCATAGAATTAGATCTTTCACTTATGTGTGAAATTTAATTTATCTTTCTGAAATATTACTCCAGTTATAGGCTTTTGAAAAATTGAAATTGAATTTTGTTACATTTCGACTTATAAGATTTGCCCGATTAAAGAAAGTCCTCCATACTCCGGATGTGATGAAGGACTGAGGTGTAAAGCGGTGAAAACTGTCAACATTTCATGTGATCTTTGTGCACGATTACAATACTTTCTATATACGCTCTATACAGGGCATCTAGTTGTAAACAAACAGAATATTTTTACTGTTAAAATGTTTGAAACACAAATTTAAAAATAAAGTTTATTAATGAAAGAAGAATTCACTTACGTGCCCTGAATGCCCCAGGGTTGATGGCCGCCGAGGAAAAAAAAAATATTTGACATCCTTGTATTGGGTATCGGGTAGGAATCAGTGTTGGATACATATAAAGCTATATGAAAACACGAACAATTGTTAGCACTTTCAATTTATTTTAACCGCTATAGCCACACTATTAACTGCTGTATCATACAAAAAAGAGTCTGCATGGTTATGGTTCCAAAACCGAAAAGTCTCGAGTTCGAACCCTCGTGAAGATGAGGCTTGCTAGCTGGGGACAGCCACTCTTCTAGGAGAGACAACATTATAGGTCTATTTTTTTTTTGGTAGGGCAGTTTCATTGTTTTTTTACAAGCTGTTTAATTAATCGAAACGCCTGAGCGAAACTACCGGCACTTCTAACTGACAATTACGGTTCGTAGTTGGCACGTGGGTCAATGCAGCATGACATTAAATTTGACTTAATTGGAGGCTAATTAATTTTTTATGAAATTATTAATATTTTGACTAAATTAGTAGGAAGATCAATCCAACTACTCCACACGCTACATCATGTTCAATAGCGCGTCATCACGTTCAATAGGTGCGCAATGTTATAATAATAAGATTTTTAATAATAAGCTTTTTTAAGTTGATTTAAATTTTGACCAAATAAGTAGGCAGTAGTTCGATTACAGGAGAGAATCTGCACTTTATGTGGAGCTGTAAAATAGTATTTAGGCGGGTGGGGGGGGGGGGCGCCTTTTCACAGTCAGGAATAACTATATATAGAATTGGGAGAGAGTGGGGACAAAGTTGATAGTCAACGCAGGGCGCCGGTTTAGGTCGCTACGTCTCTGGCTAAACATCTAAGTAATGAGATTAGGGCTGCTAAAAATAACTATTAACTTAAAAGTAGTGAGGTAAAGGGTCGATAAACATTATATTGCCTTGATAGTCGTGAGTTTAAGTAGTTGACCTGTGAATTCATCAAACATAAATTACAAAACGATTTAAAATTTAAACGTTTAGAAATAAAGTCTACAAAATTATTTTTGCTTTAGAATAAACACGGTGAAAAAACGAAGAGGCATTTTATAAAATCTTAACAATATAATGTTTCTATTTAATTTTAGTCGAATAACCATCATTTAGTGTTTTTACTTTTCATATTTAAATATAGAGGAAATTTTATTAAAATGGAATAATTTTTTATAACATTCAGGCTGCTTATAATATTTAAAATATTATTTTTCTTTAATCTCATATTTTTTCAGCTCTACTCCAAAGCCCAAGCCCCCTCAAACCATTAGCCATTGGAAAAGAATCCCTTGAATCACCATTTAATTACTCATTTGCATTTTCAGGTTTAAAATAAATTTGTGAAGTATTACTATTGTAAATTTGTATCAGTCCTCACAAGCCGATGAAAAAAACTGTAATACTAAGTAAACACGTCTTATATGTCTGAGGCAAACAAAATGTAAAGGAAGTGTTGAAATAGTTTATATAAATTAAATGAAATTTTGATATATTTTTCGTTTCACACCTTCCTACTTTTTTAGTAAACGGAAAACAAAGGATGTATTGTAATTGTGCAAAAATCTGAATCGAGATCTTGACAAATTTTAATTACCTTTCGGTGAAGGACAATATAATTTTATATAATCATGTGTGTGAGTGTGTGTGTGTGTGTGTGTGTGTCTACAAAAAGGATAAGTGCCGTTTTATTTATGTCAACGAAATTTCATAAGCAAGCATTATATCAACTTTTTTGTTTTCTCTCATCTTTAGAGCGATTTTCGGTAAACCGCTATTGATCATTACTCTACTTTCTTTTTTCCAAAAGCACATAATTCGATTACCATATAGTTAAGTGGACCAAACTTTACATATATAATTATTCGACTGTATGTGCATGTCTCTGTCAATGTTTGAATGGTTTCGTATAACCGGAAGTGGTATTTTACCCTATTTATGTAAGGAACACGATAACTTAAGTACACTAATTTCAGTGTGGTTGGCGAAATTTTAGGGCTTACAAAATCAGTAAACAAATTAGTAAACACAATGACGTTTTAATTTAAGAGGTTTTGAGATTTTTTCCCCTTAAATTAAATACAACCATCACCATTTTTATTGGTTTAAACATTACACATTCTGGTGTACGTATTACGGCCGCAATTTTCTGATAGGTATACGAATGCAAAAAGTGCATAGGCCATAAAAAGATAATGAAACGACCCTGTACCCCACCCCATTAATTACTTTCAAGATCAATTTCCCACCTGTACTTATCCCCGCAGAGTTGCAGTAGGACATTACCTCCAATCCATTACACACCCATCAATTTTAGAGAGATCGGGGGGGGGGGGGGGTAGTTCAAGAAATAGGTTACGTATAGATTATAGGTATAGGTATTTGAATATGTTAGTTTATGTTTATGTTTATGGTTATGCTGATGCTCATGTTTATGTTTCTTGTATGTTTGTATTTATGTTTTTAAGTTGTAGTGAGGATTATGGTATATGTTTGTGTTTATGTTCGAGTTTAAGGTTATGTTTTTCTGGTTTTTTAGGCGTAGAAGTGTGAGGAGTGGAAAAGATTTATGTCTATGTCTGTTTGTTTATGTTTGTGGTTGTGGTTGGTTGTGATAGAGTTAGTCTTAGAGTTAGGTTTAGGATCATATATGTTTCCTAAAATGTCGTTATTTGCATTTAGATATTAAATAGAAATTTAATATAGTACCAAAAACCCGGAAAGCGCCGGGTTTATACTGCTAAAAAACACACAATTTTTCACGTGTCTTTACAGATTTTTTTTTTCCAAAAGCTACTGCTGTATCGGACCGGGACAGCTAATTCTAGTTTATGAATTGCATTATTAAAAAAATTAATAAAAACATTTCATTTACCCGACTGCATCCCAGATACTGTTTAAGGAGCAATTGTCAATATTTTAAATTGGTAGAATCTATTTTGAAAAAACCCATCAAAACAAACACCATCACAATATTATTTTCTAACGTTAGTAGTAGGTAAAAAAAATATATATATATATATTTCTCACCTTCAGACCCGATGGTAAAAGCGACTACCAAAATCAGAAATAAGCTTGTAGATAATTTCATCTTGTCAACTGTTTTCTTCACTGTAATCACGACCGACCTCCTTCAGTGTGATCTAATGTTCAACAGGTGTCCACGCTAAGAACTCTATTTCAAGGTAATCCTCACAACTAGACGTGCGTGTTAAGTGACGCTAGTGCTATTTTTTAGGACGCGGTTAGTCTTTCTGACTCTTTGTCTTTCCGTCAGTGCTTCAGTCGGTTTCTTCAGCGGTACGACTGTCCGTTGTTCCATGTGTTTGTCTGTCTTTTCGTGTGTCTGTCTGTTTATCTATCAAACTATCTTTCTTTCTTTCTGTATGTTTGTCTACTTGTATGTGTGTCTCTTTGTATTTTTGTCTGTTTTTCTGTCTGTTTCTCTGTTTACCTGTTTGTCTCTATTTTTCTCTATCTCTCCGTTTGTTTTTCAATGTTAAACTGATCGATCTAGAACTTAATTTAAAGTTTAATTTAATTTCAATTCTTTTCTAAATCTCCTAGATATAATTGGTTTTAAAATAAATGGTATTAGAAAGCATTTACCGTAGAAATGTTTTCAAACACCTTGGTAATTTCAAACACAATTTGTAGTTGACAAACTAAAAGTTCGAATGCGGAAACAGACAGACAGACAGACAGACAGACAGACAGACAGACAGACAGACAGACAGACAGACAGACAGACAGACAGACAGACAGACAGACAGACAGACAGACAGACAGACATACAGACAGACAGACAGACAGACAGACAGACAGACAGACAGACAGACAGACAGACAGACAGACAGACAGACAGACAGACAGACAGACAGACAGACAGACAGACAGACAGACAGACAGACAGACAGACAGACAGACAGACAGACAGACAGACAGACAGACAGACAGACAGACAGACAGACAGACAGACAGACAGACAGACAGACAGACAGACAGACAGACAGACAGACAGACAGACAGACAGACAGACAGACAGACAGACAGACAGACAGACAGACAGACAGACAGACAGACAGACAGACAGACAGACAGACAGACAGACAGACAGACAGACAGACAGACAGACAGACAGACAGACAGACAGACAGACAGACAGACAGACAGACAGACAGACAGACAGACAGACAGACAGACAGACAGACAGACAGACAGACAGACAGACGGACGGACAGACGGACGGACGGACGGACGGACGGACAGGCAGACAGACAAACAGACAGACAGACAGTTAACAAAAATGAGTTCCATAAATCGTGTACTTTACCTGTTTTACGTAATCAGCAACAAAGTAGAACAAAGTAGAACCAGCAGCCAGACGCCCAGCCCATAGACGTGATATAAAACAAGCTTGCTCAATATGTTGGTGTGTGTAAGTGTTTGTGTGTTTGTCAGTGTCTGTGCTGCTCAGCAAATATTGGAATCTAAATTTAACCCATAACCATTGTCCGATGGAGCTGCAATTTGGCAGTGTTAGAACCAGTGTTTCTTAGAGAAGTTTTTTTTTCGAGGGGGTGGGTCTTGAAATTTCTTTTTTTGGTAAGGGGGAGGGGGATAAAATTTCGGGGGGTGGGAGGGCTTGGATGGGGAGCGGACGCTGTTAAAACTTTAATTTTCTATATATATTCCATTTTGTTCGGGGAGGGGGGGGGGAGCGGTAGACTTCCTTCCTTCGTAAGGGATCTCTCCTCCGATAATATGCCTGCAAGAAACTCTGATTAGATCTAGGATGAAATTCATGAATATCAATTTTTAATCATTAAAATTGTATCTAAAAATTAATTACTGATTTCAATAATAAAGATAGGTTAACTAGATTAAATCAAAATCGATCGCTTGATCAGAGGACCGTCGAAGCTGAACTCTATTCATTATACAGTCGGTTGTTTTCGTTATGTGGTTATAAGGGGCAGACAACTCAATTTTAGAGATCGCAAGCTACTGGATTGATTTTATCGCAAATAATTTTGGGTCAAAGTCGGGAGTTCGTGTGTGAAGAAAGGGTGGAGTAATGTTAGACATGGTGGCAGAATGGTGGCGTAGTGCAGCTTATAAAATCGGCTAAGTTCGTCTTCAAGTAAACACTATCAAATGAAAAAAACAAAAAACGAGAATGACAATCGGTGAAAAATTATTGTCGGCACTCATAATACCTACAAGAGTTTAATGAAAGGTATTGATGAATGAATGGATGATTGAATTGATGGATGCTTGGAAGGATGGATTGATGGATGAATGGATGCATGGACGGATAGACGGATGGACTGAAAACAACAACAGAAACTATGATGTATTATAATTCGTTTTAATTCGAATGTAAGAAAAAAAAATTAAGCTGCTTAATCACTGTTTAGCTTTATTGGAACGGCAAAGCTTCAATTCATTAGCCTCGCTCACAATAGCCTTGTCTAAATTAAAAATACAATAAATTATATATATATATATATATATATATATATATATATATATATATATATATATATATATATATATATATATATATATATATATATATAGATGGCGAGCGGGAGAGAAAGAGAAAGATTTCAATCAATTATCACCCATGACCACCATGTACAAGAAGCCGGATCGAGGACTCAGGGCGCGAAATTACACCCTGAAGGATCACCATCTATCCTTTCCTCTCATTTGATGTTTTATGAGTGTCAAGGCAATCAGATTAGAGGTTTTTAAAATGCACTCACTCACGCTCTCTCTCTCTCACACACACACCCATCCACCACACACACATACACACACACACACACACATATATATATATATATATATATATATATATATATATATATATATATATATATATATGTGTGTGTGTGTGTGTGTGTGTGTATTTGTGTGTATGTGTATTTTGAGTAAAAAATTGCAAAAAAAACAATTTACACGCATTTTAGATTTGTATTGCAGCATAGTCCGTATCTACCACCACACCTTGTTAGGGCTTGTTTGCATCTTAAAGTAAAAAAAAATGGATTGAATATGTTAGCCACTAATTATGGTTTGTTTGCAACAGAAAGTAAAAAAAAATGATTGAATATGTTAGCCACTAATTATGGCTTGTTTGCATCAGAAAGTAAAAAAAAAATTCAATATGTTAGCCACTAATTAGGGCTTGTTTGCATTTGAAATTAAAGAAATTTAATTGCATATGTTAGCCACTGGTAAGTCAAATCAAATAAACATTTAGGCTCCTGCTAGTATGGCAGATTGTAGAACCGTGTGGTCTGGCAGTAGAGAGCTAACCCGTAAGTCTCGAGTTCGAATCCGGGTTCAATTCAGTAGACCATCCCTGAGACCACCCAGCTCTGATAATTACCTTGGAAAAGTAAAGGCGGCTGCGCATAGTGCTAACTTTATATGCCGAGATTACAGAAACAAGCGAACTCTACTTCACTTGCCCCAAATACCGTCAGGTTTGGAAGGGGAATATTACTTTACTTCTAGTAAGGCACTATCTAATTTTACTTTCTTTACGCAAACATTAGCGGCCGCTTAATAGGTTGTTAATTTTATTAAGCAAAGTAACGTTTACTTTTAAAAAAATCGTAATTTAATTTTTCATTATTTGGGCTGAAAAGTGTCGATTAATAAACCGAGAGCGATCTCCCCTAAACTTTCTCGAATATTCTTGTATAAAACAACAGATGATGGCAACTGGGGATATAAACAGGATTTTTAATCCATTTTTAATTACTTAAACTTTAAAAAAAAATAGAATCTCGTAGAAAAAAGAATAGCGCACTAAGTAAACGCAAAAAAATGTGTATAATAGTGCGGAATATTATTAGTACTTTATAAAATCACATAAGGTTTTTGAGACATCGGAAATAGTAAAAATTACTACTTCCAATCAACGGAAATTACTTAAAGTTTGCCAGATGACATAGAATTAGATCTTTCACTTACGTGTGAAATTTCATTTATCTTTCTGAAATATTACTCCAGTTTAGGTTTTTGAAAAATTGAAAGTAGAAAAAGTTCCACTTCCGGTTATCGGAAATCACTCAAAAGTTGATATGGATCTACGATCTTTATATAATACTTATATATGACATTTTATCAACCTAGCTGTAACGGTACTAAGTATATCGTGTTTACACACACACACACACACAAAAACGGACAGAATGGCAAAGTCAAGTTTTTTCCGACTGGATTAGGCATAAAACGCCAAAATTTTGATACATAAGAATTTATAAGTTTTGCCCGATTAGAATAAGTCCTCTATAGTCCGGATGTGATGAAGGACTGAGGTGTAAAGCGGTGAAAACTGTCAACATTTCATGTGATCTTTTTGCACAATTACAATACTTTCTATATACCCTGTATACAAGGCATCTAGTTGTAAACAAACAGAATATTTTTGCTATTAAAATGTTTGAAACACAAATTTAAAAATGAAGTTTATTAATTAAAGAAGAATACACTTACGGTCCCTGAATGTTCCCGGGTTGATGGCCACCGAGTTTCAAAAAATTATTTGACATCCATATATTGAGGGTCGGGTAGGAATCAGTGTTGGATACATATAAAGCTATATGAAAACACGAACAATTGTTAACACTTTCAATTTATTTTAACCGCTATAAACAGCCACACTAAAAACTGAAACTGCTGTATCAGACAAAAAAGAGTGTGCATGGTCATGGTTCCAAAACCAAAAAGTCTCGAGTTCGAACCCTCGTGAAATTGAGGCTTGCTAGCTGGGGACAGCCACTCTTCTAGGAGAGACAACATTACAGGTCTATTTATTTGGTAGGGCGATGGCATTGTTTTTACAAGATTTTATTTAATTCACTTACTCTGTCTGTCGTCAGTCGTCAGTCTGTCTAGATCGAAGCGCCCGAGCAAAATTACCGGCCCTAATAACTGACAGATACGGTTCGTTTTTGGCACGTGGGTAAAGACATGAAAACAATGCAACAAGACATTAAATTTGACTTAATTGGATGCCTAATTAATTTTTTATGAAATAATTAATATTTTGACCAAATTAGTAGATAGTTCTATCCAACTAATCTACACGCATCATCACGTTCAATAGCGCGTCATCACGTTCAATAGGTGCGCAATGTTTTTTTAGTCGTGTAACTCTATTGTAAATAAAAACATGTAAAGTACTAAACTATTTTTCATCAAAACACGTTTCAATAATAAGCTTTTATGTAATAATGCACTAAAAAAGAGAATGGAAATTATAGACTACTTTTTAAAGAACTATGAAGAAAAGCGTGTGTCTCTTCCTAAATATTAGTAAAGGTATCCAACAGATGCTAAAGTGACCCACGCTTTTCTTTATAGTTATTTATATAGTAGTGTAAAATTTATTTCTCTCGTTTTTAGTGTATTACTAGAATACCCGTCATCCGTTGGATAACTGTGGGTTTCGGGGGTCATCCATCAAAAAACATCACGTCTGTCACTCAGAGGCATAGCGAGCCTTCCCGGCGCCCGGGGACAAACTTTTCGATTTTAACCCCCCCCCCCAAGATTTCGATTTTCAACCCCCCCCCCTCAAACTTTTGATGTGCACCCCCCCACTCAAACTTTCGATTTGAACCCCCCTCAACCTTTCAATTTATTTTTCCAAACCATTTTGGCGCCCCAACATATGTCCCCCCGCCCCCCCCCCCCCTCCACCTCCCCCCGCCTCCCCTCCCGCCCCCCCCCCCTCCTCGCTACGCTACTGCAGTGTCACTTATCGTCACAAAAACAGACCCCACATTCAAAAATATGTTTCTTATCTTTTAAAAACACCGAAAACACCGATTTCGGACTATCCCTTCATATACTGACGTCACATGTGTCCTACTCAACTCTACTTCACCTGCCCAGTGTCCCGCTAAGTCTCAGACAACATGTTTTTATCGTTTAAAAAACGATTCCAGCCGAGCATGTCTCTGACCACACTATCCTTTCATATGCTTAGGACAAAGAAACAGATGAACTCTACTTCACCTGCCCTGTATCCTGCCAAGTTCAGATAGGCAACTTTATCATTCACATCTAAAAAAAAAAATTGAAAAAAAAAGATCATTGACATATTGGTCTAGAACCTGTGCCAGCCACATGAGAGCGGACTACGCTATCAACTTAGCTATTTACTCGTGACGTCACAAATGAATTTTTATACTATACTTTTGAGTCTCCGCGCATAGATCTAGATCTAAGTCTAGTAGTAGAATCTAGTAACTTTCAAATTAAATTTTATCTTAAATTAGCCAAACAAAGATTTATATAAAATAATTAAGGCCTGAAATAGATTCTAGATGTGTTAAGGCCTGAAATAGATTCTAGATGTAGAATTTACATTAAGTCTAGATCTAGAATTTACATTGAGTCTAGTGACCTAGATCTAGGCTAGATCTAGATCTAGGCTAGATTCATAACTTTCCTTCGACAGCTGATCTTTAGATCTAGAGAAATTTATTGTAAAACTAAATGAAAAAAGACAGTTTAAAATTGATATAAGTGTTGGAACGTAATAAATACAGCAAACGGACGTATTGTTAAAGTTATGACCGACAGAAAATTAGATTTAGAACGCGTTAAACTTTTGAATGGGAACACAATTTTCTTCGATAGACGCCGCCATTTTATTGTACTAAAGAGTAAACAAAAAAACTGTGACGTCACGGTCCCGCCAAGTGTAGTGGTCGTTCTATACTTTAAAAAAAAAATGGGTTACTCTGCGTATGAATAAATCAATAAATTAATTAACGTCTTTAAATAAATGTGTGATTAACAGTCTGTCTTAAAACAAATTTTTTTCTCTACATACATACTATTTTACAGCTTTCCACGATGAGTGCAACCATGCGAGATAGTCAATCAGCCAAACAAACAAACAAACAAAAAAACAAACAAATAAATATTCAAACATGTAAACAAACTTGACTTCTAGTAGTATATAGATTACATAAAAGCTTGTTATCAAAACGTTTTTTATGATTTTTTTTACAAACTTTTATTTAACTCACTTCCTCTCTCTGTCGTCAGTAGTCAGTCTATCTAGATCGAAACGCCAAAGCGAAATTACTGGCACTTCTAAGTGACAAATACGGTTCGTAGTTGGCACGTGGGTCAAGACGTGAAGACAATGCAGCATGACAATAAATTTGACTTGATTGGATGCGTAATTTTTATGAGTTATTTTAAATTTTGACGAAATTAGTAGGCAGTTCGTTTGGTTTCTTATTAGAGAATCTGCACTATGTGTAGAGCTGTAAAATAGTATTTAGGTAGAGAACAATTTTCGTTTTTAGACTGACTGTTAATTACAAATTTTTCAAACTGGGTTTGGATGGGGGGGGGGGGCTTTTCACGGACAGGAATATCTATATATAGAATTGAGAGAATGGGGCTCCAAGTCGATAGTCAACCCCGGGCGCAGGAATAGGTCGCTACGCCTCTGACTAATCATCTAAGTAATGAGATTAGGGGCTGCTAAAAATAACTGTTGCCTTGAAAGTCGTGAGTTTAAGTAGCTGACCTGTGAATTCATCAACATAAATTACAAAACGATTTAAAATTTAAACGTTTAGAAATAAAGTCTACAACCTTATTTTTGCTTTAGAATAAACACTGTGAAAAAAACGAAGAGGCATTTTATATAATCTTAACTATATAATGTTTCTATTTAATTTTAGTCGAATAACCATCATTAGGTGTTTTTACTTTTCATATTTAAATATAGAGGAAATGTTATTAAAATGGAATAATTTTTTTATAACATTCAGGCTGCTTATAATATTTAAAATATTATTTTTCTTTAACCTCAAATTTTTTCAGCTCTACTTTTAAGCCCAATCCCTCTCAACCCATTAGCCATTGGAAAAGAATCCCTTGAATCACCATTTAATTACACATTTGCATTTTCAGGTTTAAAAATACATTTATGAAGTATTACTATTGTAAATTTGTATCAGTCCTCACAAGCCGATGATGAAAACTGTAATACTAAGTAAACACGTCTAATATGTCTGAGGCAAACAAAATATAAAGGAAGTGTTGTAATAGTTTATATAAATTAAATGAAATTTTGATATATTTTTCGTTTCACACCTTCCTACTTTTTTTTGTAAACGAAATACAAAGGATGTATTGTAATGGTGGAAAAATCTAAATCGAGATCTTGACAAATTTTGACGTTTAATAACCTTTCGGAGACGGAAAATATAATTTTTATACAATCCTATGTGTGTGTGTCTCTCTCTCTCTCTATAAAAAGGATAAGTGCCATTTTATTTATGTCAACAAAATTTCATAAGCAAGCTTTTTTTTTCTCTCATCTTTTGAGCGATTTCCGGAAAACCGTTATTGATCATTATTGTACTTTCGGTATTCCAAAAGCCCATAATTTGATTACCATTTACGTTAAGTGGACCAAACTTTACATATATAATTATTCGATTGTATGTGCATGCCTCTATCAATATTTGAATGGTTTCGTATAACCGGAAGTGCCATTTAACCCTATTTATGTAAGGAACACGATAACTTAAGTACACTTTCAGTGTGGTTGGCGAAATTTTAGGGCTTACAAAATCAGTAAACAAATTAGTAAACACAATGACGTTTTAATTTAAGAGGTTTTGATATTTTTTTCCCTTAAATTAAATACAACCATCACCATTTTTATTGGTTTAAACATTACACAATCTTGTGTGCGTATCACGGCCGCAATTTTCTGATAGGCCTACAAATGCAAAAAGTGCCTAGGCCAATCAAAGATCATGAAACGACCCTGCACCCCACCCAATTAATTACTTCCTAAGATCAATTTCCCACCTGTACTTATCCTCGCCGAGTTGCAGTAGGACATCACCTCAAATCAATTACTCACCCATCAATTTTAGAGAGATGGGGGGGGGGGGGGGTAGTTCAAGAAATAGGTTACTTATAGATTATAGATTATAGGTATAGGTATTTGAATATGTTAGTTTATGTTTATGTTTATGGTTATGCTGATGCTCATGTTTATGTTTCTTGTATGTTTGTATTTATGTTTTTAAGTTGTAGTGAGGATTATGGTATATGTTTGTGTTTATGTTTGAGTTTGAGGCTATGTTTTTCTGAATGTGGTTTTTTAGGCGTAGAAGTGTGAGGAGTGGAAAGATTTATGCCTATATCTGTTTGTTGATGTTTGTGGTTGAGGTTGGTTGTGATAGAGTTAGGCTTAGAGTTAGGTTTAGGATCATATATGTTTTCTAAAATGTCGTTATTTGCATTTAGATATTAATTACTACCATAATCCTTGGCAGCGCCGGGTTTATGCTGCTTAAAAAGCATACAATTAGCGGTTCTTTAGAGATTTTTTTTTACTAAAGCCACTGCTGATTCGGACCGGGAAAGCTAATTCTAGTTTAAGAATTAGATTAAAAAAAAAAATTAATGAAAACATTTCATTTATCCGACTGCATCCCCGATACTGTTTGGGGAGATTACAGCCAAGTTATTATATTATGTTATTCTTTGTATGTAAGTAAAGTAAACTTTCCCTTTGAGACCTGATTTCTATAAGGCAAGTGAAGTAGAGTTTACTTGTTTCTGTGACCTCGGCATATGAAGAGATAGTGTGGTCAGCACTATGCCCAGCCGCCTTTACTTTCCCTAACGTGAGTTAGGTACCCAGCAGAGTTGGGTGGACTCAGGGACAGTCTGCTGACTTGAACCCGGATTCGAACTCGAGACCTACGGGTTAGTAGTCCAGCTCTTCACCGCTAAACCACTCCGTCCCATTTTTTTGTGTGTAACTATTTTCAATTTTTTAAATTGGTAGAATTTATTGTAAAAAAAAAAGAAAACAAAAAACATCACAATGTTATTTTCTAACGTTAGTAGTAGGTAAAAAATTATATTTCTCACCTTCAGACACGAAGGTAAAAGCGACTACCAAAATCAGAAACAAGCTTGCAGATAATTTCATCTTTTTCAACTGTTGTTCGTACTGTAATCTCGACCGACCTCCTTGAGTGTGATCTAATGTTCAACAGGTGTCGACCTTCAGTACTCTATCTTAAGGTAATCCTCACAACAGGACGTGCGTGTTAGGAAAGGCTAGTGCTATTTTTAGGACACGGATTACATGGATCGGGGATGTTTTGAATGTTATTAAAATTCTAAAGACATTCAATTTTTTAAAAATCTGTCAGTGTGTGTATGTGTGTGTGTGTGTGTGTGTGTGAGGCATTCAGTCAGTTAGTCTTTCTGACTGTCTGTCTGTCCGTCAGTGCTCTCTATTTTTCTTTCTCTCCGTTTGTTTTTCAATGTTAAACCTATCGACCTAGAACCTAATTTAAAATTTAATGTCAATTCTTAATCTCTTGGATATAATTGGTTTAAAAATGGATTTAGAAATCATTCACCTTGGTAATTTCAAACACAATTTGTAGTTGACAAACTAAAAGTTCGATTGTGCAGGGGCGCTAGGTACGGTTTAACTTGATTTCTCGTGCTTAACACTTCTTTGTGTATTGTTTATGGGTCGATATGAAGCTTTCATTTATATATATATATATATATATATATATATATATATATATATATATATATATATATATATATATATATATATATATATATATATATATATATATATATATATATATATATATATATATATATATATATACTTTTAGTATAACTAATTAAATGTGTTAAAGCCAACATATATCTTTGAGGTTTTTAAAAATCTTTTTATTAATCTAATAAAACATCACATATACAAGAATATTTGTGAAAACTTTGAGTATATTTAATTTGGTCTTGATTCTAGTGTAGCGTAATATAACTCTTACACGATCCATAATTTTATAGGGAAGGCGTGGTCGAATGGTAGAGAATACGACTGCTAGCCCGAAAGTCTCAAGCCCGAATCCGTGTTCATATCTATTAGTCCACCCATCCCACGTTTGACTCACTTAGGGAAAGTAAAGGCAGCTAAGTAGTGCTGACCACACTATCTCATATGCAGAGGTTACATAAAACAGGTGAACTCTTCTTTACTTACCCCATGGATCGTCAAGTTCTAATGAAGCCTAATCCCTAAAACAAATGTCATTTAAGTAAAAAAAAAACGTTTTTTTAAAAAACTCAGTCTATCACATTTACTTTTATTTTTACAAATGTACATACTAATCTATTTACATACAACTAAACATGTTAACAATGACAATTTTCTGCCTTTCATAAGTAATGACATTATGACTTCCTGAATAAAAGTTCCGGTTTCCATTTGTTGTCAGATAGTCGATTTTGTTAATGCTCATTTGCCTGCAGTGGTAAGTATAGTTCTTTACAATATTGCTGAAAATTTAAACAAATTACATTGTTTTCATTGTAACAAGTGAGTACTATAAATATAAACACTACAATGGTATCTTTATTTCAGAGTGTAGCGAAGGGTGGGTGGGTGGGGTGGCCGAAGAAAGGGGTGGGGCATCTCATTCTGAGCTATATTACTAAATTTTAATCAAAGTTAAGAATATACACTACTGCTTTGCTTTCCTGACTGATTTAACTATTTTCTATATAACTTTTGACATTTTAATAAAAGCTGTAAAGGGACAATGATAAGTAAAAGGCGTCCCCACCCTTTACCAGTAGACAAACAGACAGACAGACAGACATTCCCATATAATCTTTTTTTTCCAAAAACATAGCTTCGCCTACTCTGGTTCTAATTTGTGGAACAATCTTCCTAATAAAATAAAGCTATCTAGACAGACAGACAGACAGACAGACAGACAGACAGACAGACAGACAGACAGACAGACAGACAGACAGACAGACAGACAGACAGACAGACAGACAGACAGACAGACAGACAGACAGACAGACAGACAGACAGACAGACAGACAGACAGACAGACAGACAGACAGACAGACAGACAGACAGACAGACAGACAGACAGACAGACAGACAGACAGACAGACAGACAGACAGACAGACAGACAGACAGACAGACAGACAGACAGACAGACAGACAGACAGACAGACAGACAGACAGACAGACAGACAGACAGACAGACAGACAGACAGACAGACAGACAGAAAGACAGATAGACATGTGGTTATTAGGTGCAGGCAACTCAATGTTCGAGATAACAAGCTTCTAGACGGAGTTAAACACAAACGTTTTTGATCGGGAGTTCGTGTGTGACGAAGAGGTGGAGTATAGTTAGACATAGTGACAGAATGGTTTATGTGGCGTAGTGCAGCACATATAATCGGTTAAGTTCGTCTTCCAGTAAACTATATCAAATTAAAAAACAAAAAACGAGAATGACAATCGGTCAAAAATTATTGTCGGCACTCATTATAGCTACAAGAGTTTAATGAAAGGTATTGATGAATGAATGGATGATTGAATTGATGGACGCATGAAAGGATGGATCGATGGACGAATGGATGCATGGACGAATGGATGGATGGACTGTAAACAAAACAAAAGAAACTATGATGTATTATAATTAGTTTTAATTAGAATGTAAGAACAAAATAAATGAAGCCGCTTAATCACTGTTTTATCGGAACGGCAAAGCTTCAATTCATTCTAAAATTCAACGCTGACAATAGTTTGCTCTAAAATAAAAATAAAAACACAATAAATTATATATGTATATATAATATATATATATATATATATATATATATATATATATATATATATATATATATATATATATATATATATATATATATATATTATATATACATATATAATTTATTGTGTTTATATATATATATATATATATATATATATATATATATATATATATATATATATATATATATATATATATATATATATATATATATGTGTGTGTGTGTGTTTTGTGTATTTTGAGTAAAAAAATTGCAACAAAAAAGAAAATTTACATGCATCTTAGATTTGGTTTGCAGCATGTTCCGTATTTACCACCACAAGATTCTAGGGCTGGTTTGCAGCTGAAAGTAAAATAAACCGGGAGTAATCTCCCCTAAACTTTCTCGAATAATTTTATATAAAAAGCAGGGAATGGGAACTCGGGATATAGACATGAATTTTAATCCATTTTAAATACTTAAACTTTTTAAAGTAGAATAAAATCTCGAAGAAAAAATAATTGCACACCAGTGAACGCCAAATAACTTGTGCATAATAATACTTCATAAATTTACATGCGATTTTTGAGAAATTGGAAATAGCGTAAATTACTACTTCCGTTCAAGTTATAGGCTTTTGAAAATTTCAAAGTAAAAAAAGAACCACTTCCGGTTATCGGAAATCGCTCAAAAGTTGGTACTGATGTACGATAATAATAAAATACTTATATTTGAAATTTAATCAACCTAGCTGTTACGGTACTCAAGTTATCTTGTTTACAGACACACAGACACACACATACACAGACATACGGACAAGATTCCAAACTTATGTTTTTCCGTATCAGTGAGGTGTAAAATGTCGAGATTTCCAAAAATCTCGATTTTATTTTTTGCACGATTACAAGACTTTCTCTATAGGCCTACTTCGTATATACGAGAAAGTAAATAAACCGGGAGTGATTTCCCCTAAACTTTCTCGAATATTCTAATATAACACTACGTGGGATGGCAACTCGGAATATAGACATGATTTTTATTTACTTAAACTTTTAAAAGTAGAAAAAAATCTAGGAGAAAAAAGAATTGCGCACCAAGAGAACGCCAAAACAAAATGTGCATAATAGTGCGCAATATTATTAGTACTTTATAAATTTACATGCGCTTTTTGAGAAATCCGAAATAGCGTAAATTAGTACTTCCGGTCAACGGAAATTACTCAAACTTTTACAGAAGGTAGAGGATTAGATCTTTTACTTACATGTGAAATTTTATTTATCTATTTGAAATAGTACTCAAGTTATAGGCTTTTGAAAAATTCAAAATAGAAAAAGTATCGGAAATTGCTCAAAAGTTGATACAGATCTACGATTTTAATAAAATACTTATATATGAAATTTCATCAACCCAGCTGTATCGGTACTCAATTTATCGTGTTTACAGACAGACAGACAGACAGACACACACACAGACATACGGACAAGACTGCAAAATTATGTTTTTCCGTATTAATGAGGTGTAAAACGTCGAGATTTGTAAAAATCTCGATCTTTTTTGCACGATTACAAGACTTTCTCTATACCGCGTATATACGAGTAAGTAACAAAAAATGATTGAATCTGTTAGCCACTAACTAGGGACATTTGACATTTGATTGAATATGTTAGCCACTGGTAATTCAAATCAGATAGACATTTATGCTCCTGCTAGTATGGCAGATTGTAGAACGGTGTGGTCTGGCCACCCAGCTCTGATAATTACCTTGGAAAAGTAAAGGCGGCTGCGCATAGTGCTAACCACACCATCTCTTCATATGCCGAGATCACAGAAACAAGTGAACTTTACTTCACTGCCCCAAATACCGTCAGGTTTGGAAGAGGAATTTTACTTTACTTCTAGTAAGGGACTATCTAATTTTACTTTCTTTAAGCAAACATTAGCGGCCGCTTAATAAGTTGTTAATTTTATAAAGTTTAGTAACGTATACTTTTTAAAAAGTCGTAATTTAATTTTTCATTATTTGGGCTTAGAAGTGTCAATTAATAAACCGGGAGCGATCTCCCCTAAACTTTCTCGAATATTCTTATATAAAACAACACCAACAGGGGATGGCAACTGGGGATATAGACATGATTTTTAATCAATTTTTAATGACTTAAACTTTTAAAAATAGAATAGAATCTCGTAGAAAAAAGAATAGCGCACCAAGTAAACGCAAAACAAAATGTGTATAATAGTGCGGAATATTATTAGTACTTAATAAAATCACATAAGGTTTTTGAGACATCGGAAATAGTAAAAATTACTACTTCCGATCAACGGAAATTACTTAAAATTTGACAGATGGCATAGAATTAGATCTTTCACTTATGTGTGAAATTTAATTTATCTTTCTGAAATATTACTCCAGTTATAGGCTTTTGAAAAATTGAAAGTAGAAAAAGTTCCACGTCCGGTTATCGGAAATCACTTAAAAGTTGATAATGATCTACGATTATTATATAATACTTATAAATGACATTTTTATCAACCTAGCTGTATCGGTACTTAAGTTATCGTGTTTACAGACACACACAGACACACACAGACACACACACACACACACACACACACACACACACACAGAGAAATACGGACAGAATTGCAAAGTCAATTTTTTTCCGACTGGATTAGGCATAAAACGCCAAAATTTTGTTACATTTCGACTTATAAGATTTGCCCGATTAAAATAAGTCCTCTATACTCCGGATGTGATGAAGGACTGAGGTGTAAAGCGGTGAAAACTGTCAACATTTCATGTGATTTTTTTGCACGATTACAATACTCTCTATATACGCTGTATACACGGCATCTAGTTGTAAACAAACAGAACATTTTTACTATTAAAATCAATCTTTGAAACACAAATTTAAAAGTGAAGTTTATTAATTAAAGAAGAATACACTTACGTGCCCTGAATGCCCCAGGGTCGATGGCCGCCGAGGATAAAAAAAAATTTGACATCATTGTATTGAGGGTCGGGTAGGAATCAGTGTTGGATACATATAAAGCTATATGAAAACACGAACAATTGTTAGCACTTTCAATTTATTTTAACCGCTATAAACAGCCACACTAAAAACTGCTGTATCATACAAAAAAGAGTCTGCATGGTCATGGTTCCAAAACCGAAAAGTCTCGAGTTCGAACCGTCGTGAAGATGAGGCTTGTTAGCTGGGGTCAGCCACTCTTCTAGGAGAGACAACGTTACAGGTCTATTTATTTGGCAGGGCGTTGTCATTGGTTACTTTTTACAAGCTTTTATTTAACTCGCTTCCTCTGTCTGTCGTCAGCCGTTAGTCTGTCTAGATCGAAACGCCCGAGAGAAATTACTGGCAATTCTTACTGATAGATACGGTTCGTAGTTGGCACGTGGGTAAAGACATAAAGACAATGCAACATGACATAAAATTTGACTAAATAGATGCCTAATTAATTTTTTTATGAATAAATAAAAATTTTGACCAAATTTGTAGGCAGTTTTATCCAACTGCTCCACACGCGTCATCACGTTCAATAGATGAGCAATGGTTTTTAGTCATGTAACTCTATTGTAAATAAAAACATCTAAAGTCCTAAAAAAGAATAATAAAAAAACGTTTTATTTTAAAGAAAAGCGTGGGTCTCTTCCTAAATATTAGTAAAGGTATCCAATAGATACTAAAGTGACCCACGATTTTCTTTATAGTTATTTAAATAGTAGTGTATAATTTATTTTCTCCTTTTTAGTGCATTATTTCATAAAATCTTGTTATTAAAACGTTTTTTTATGAAAAAAAATTTCTTCCATTTCTGAGATCTTTTACTTTTATGAAATTTCACATCATAAAATATTTTAAATAAACAAATCTTCCCGCTTTATTTTAAGTTTTGCTAAAACAAATGATTTAAGAACAATAACATAACAATACTCAGTGAAATGTAGTAGTAAGCCAACGAGCTAGTACATAGTGAGATATAGATAATAGACATATAAGCAGTGAGGTAAGTGACTAATGAATTATTACAACAGTGGCGTAGCTAAGGGAGTGTTGGGCAGGCGCCCCGGGCGACGATCTAAAGGGTGCGCCAAAGGAGTGTAAAAAATAATTTAAAAGTTATTTTAAGCTGAAGTATTGAAACATACACATCTAAAGTTAAGAAAATAAACGACTACAAGGCTTTACAAACATTTCAAACTGGAGGGGGGGGGGGGGGAGGGGGGCGCTTTTTCACAGACAGGAGTAACTATATATAAAAATGGGAGAGAGGGGGCGCAAAGTTGATGGTCAACCCCGGGCGCCGGAGTAGGTCGCTAAGCCTCTGGCTAATTATTTTATATGTAATGAGATTAGGGGTTGCTAAAAAAAATTATTGATTTAACAGTAGTGAGGGAAAGGGTTGTCAAACATTCTATTGCCTTGAATGTCGTGAGTTTAAGTAGCTCACATGTGAATTCATCAAACAAAAATTACAAAGCGATTTAAAATTTGAACGTTTAGAAATAACGTCTACAAACTTATTTTCTTTTTAGAATAAACGGTGTGAAAAAAACGAAGAGGCATTTTATATAATCTGAACAATACAATGTTTCTATTTAATTTTAGTCGAATAAACATCAGTTAGTGTTTTGTTTTACTTTTCATATACAAATATAGAGGAAATGTTATTAACATGGAATAATTGTGTATTTGATATGTTTCATTGTGCTCATCATAACATTCCGCTTGCTTATAATATTTATAATATTATTTTTATTTAATCTCAAATTTACTTCAGCACTACTCCAAAGCCCAAACCCCTCAACCCATTAGCCATTGGAAAAGAATCCCTTGAATCACCATTTAATTACACATTTGCATTTTCAGGTTAAAAAAAAAATTGTGAGGTATTACTATTGTAAATTTGTACCAGTCTTCACAAGCCGATAATGATAACTGTAATACTAAAGTAAACACGTCTTATATGTCTGAGGCATACAAAATATAAAGGAAGTGTTGTAATAGTTTATATAAAATAAATGAAATTTTGAAATATTTTTTGTTTCACACCTTCTAACTTTTTTGTGTACATGGAATACAAATGATGTATAATAATTGTGCAAAAATCTAAATCGAGATCTTGACAAATTTTGAAGTTTAATAACATTTCGGAGACGGACAATCTAATTTTAATACAAACATGTGTGTGTGTGTGTGTTTGTCTATAGAAAGGATAAGTGCCGTTTTATTTATGTCAACGAAATTTCATAAACAAGCATTATATCAACTTTTTTGTTTTCTCTCATCTTTTGAGCGATTTTCGGTAAACCGCTACTGATCATTACTCTACTTTCGGTTTTCAAAAAGCCCATAATTTGATTACCATTTACGTTAAGTGGACCAAACTTAACATATATTATTATTCGATTGTATGTGCATGTATCTATCAATGTTTGAATGGTTTCGTATAACCGCAAGTGGCATTTTACCCTATTTATGTGAGGAACACGATAACTTAAGTACACTTTCAGTGTGGTTGGCGAAATTATAGGGCTTACAAAATCAGTAAACAAATTAGTAAACACAATGACGTTTTCAATTTAAAAAGTATTGAGATTTTTCCCCCTTAAATTAAATACACCATCACCATTTTTATTGGTTTAAACATTACACAATCTGATTTACGTATCACGGCCGCAATTTTCTGATAGGCCTACGAATGCAAAAAGTGCCTAGGCCGTACAAAGATCATGAAACGACCCTGCACCCCACCCCATTAATTATGTCCCAAGATTAATTTCCCACATGTACTTATCCCCACCGAGTTGCAGTAGGACATCTCCTCCAATCAATTACTCACCCATCAATAGAGGATCGGGGGGGGGGGGGGTAGTTCAAGAAATAGGTTACGTATAGATTATAGGTATAGGTATTTGAATATGTTAGTTTATGTTTATTCTTATGCTTATACTCAGGTTTATGTTTCTTGTATGTTTGTATTTATGTTTTGAGTCTGTAGTGAGGATTATGGTATATGTTAATGTGTTTATGTTTGAGGTTATGTTTTTCTGTATGTGGTTTTTTAAGCGTAGAAGTGTGAGGAGTGGAAAAGACTTATGTCTATGTCTGTTTGTTTATGTTTGTGGTTGTGGTTGGTTGTGATAGAGTTAGTCTTAGAGTTAGGTTTAGGATCATATATGTTTCCTAAAATGTCGTTATTTGCATTTAGATATTAAATAGAAATTTAATATAGTACCAAAAACCCGGAAAGCGCCGGGTTTATGCTGCTAAAAAACACACAATTCACGTTTCTTTACAGATTTTTTTTTTACAAAAGCCACTGCTGTATCGGACCGGGACAGCTAATTCTAGTTTATGAATTGCATTATTAAAAAAATTAATAAAAACATTTCATTTATCCGACTGCATCCCAGATACTGTTTAAGGAGCTATTGTCAATATTTTAAATTGTTAGAATCTATTTTGAAAAAATCAAAACAAACACCATCACAATATTATTTTCTAACATTAGTAGTAGCTAAAAAAAAAGTATATTTCTCACCTTCAGACCCGATGGTAAAAGCGACTACCAAACTCAGAAATAAGCTTGTAGATAATTTCATCTTGTCAACTGTTTTCCTTACTGTAATCACGACCGACCTCCTTCAGTGTGATCTAATGTTCAACAGGTGTCCACACTAAGAACTCTATTTCAAGGTAATCCTCACAACTAGACGTGCGTGTTAAGTGACGCTAGTGCTATTTTTTAGGACGCGGTTAGTCTTTCTGACTCAGTGTCTTTCCGTCAGTGCTTCAGTCGGTTTCTTCAGCGGTACGACTGTCCGTTGTTCCATGTGTTTGTCTGTCTTTTCGTGTGTCTGTCTGTTTATCTATCAAACTATCTTTCTTTCTTTCTGTATGTTTGTCTACTTGTATGTGTGTCTCTTTGTATTTTTGTCTGTTTTTCTGTCTGTTTCTCTGTTTACCTGTTTGTCTCTATTTTTCTCTATCTCTCCGTTTGTTTTTCAATGTTAAACTGATCGATCTAGAACTTAATTTAAAATTTAATTTAATTTCAATTCTTTTCTTAATCTCCTAGATATAATTGGTTTTAAAATAAATGGTATTAGAAAGCATTTACCGTAGAAATGTTTTCAAACACCTTGGTAATTTCAAACACAATTTGTAGTTGACAAACTAAAAGTTCGAATGCGGAAACAGACAGACAGACAGACAGACAGACAGACAGACAGACAGACAGACAGACAGACAGACAGACAGACAGACAGACAGACAGACAGACAGACAGACAGACAGACAGACAGACAGACAGACAGACAGACAGACAGACAGACAGACAGACAGACAGACAGACAGACAGACAGACAGACAGACAGACAGACAGACAGACAGACAGACAGACAGACAGACAGACAGACAGACAGACAGACAGACAGACAGACAGACAGACAGACAGACAGACAGACAGACAGACAGACAGACAGACAGACAGACAGACAGACAGACAGACAGACAGACAGACAGACAGACAGACAGACAGACAGACAGACAGACGGACGGACGGACGGACGGTCGGACGGACGGACGGACAGGCAGACAGACAAACAGACAGTCAGTTAACAAAAATGAGTTCCATAAATCGTGTACTTTACCTGTTTTACGTAAGCAGCAACAAAGTAGAACAAAGTAGAACCAGCAGCCAGACGCCCAGCCCATAGACATGATATAAAACAAGCTTGCTCAGTATGTTGGTGTGTGTAAGTGTTTGTGTGTTTGTCAGTGTCTGTGCTGCTCAGCAAATATTGGAATCTAAATTTAACCCATAACCATTGTCCGATGGAGCTGCAATTTGGCAGTGTTAGAACCAGTGTTTCTTAGAGAAGTTTTTTTTTCGAGGTGGTGGGTCTTGAAATTTCTTTTTTTGGTAAAGGGGGGGGGGGGGATAAAATTTCGGGGGGTGGGAGGGCTTGGATGGGGAGCGGACGCTGTTAAAACTTTAATTTTCTATATATATTCCATTTTGTTCGGGGAGGGGGGGAGCGGTAGACTTCCTTCCTTCGTAAGGGATCTCTCCTCCGATAATATGCCTGGAAGAAACTCTGATTAGATCTAGGATGAAATTCATGAATAGCAATTTTTAATCATTAAAATTGTATCTAAAAATTAATTACTGATTTCAATAATAAAGAGGAGATAACTAGATTAAATCAAAATCGATCGCTTGATCAGAGTACCGTCGAAGCTGAACTCTATTCATTATACAGTCGGTTGTTTTCGTTATGTGGTTATAAGGGGCAGAGATCGCAAGCTACTGGATTGATTTTATCGCAAATAATTTTGGGTCAAAGTCGGGAGTTCGTGTGTGAAGAAAGGGTGGAGTAATGTTAGACATGGTGACAGAATGGTGGCGTAGTGCAGCTTATAAAATCGGCTAAGTTCGTCTTCAAGTAAACACTATCAAATGAAAAAAACAAAAAACGAGAATGACAATCGGTGAAAAATTATTGTCGGCACTCATAATACCTACAAGAGTTTAATGAAAGGTATTGATGAATGAATGGATGATTGAACTGATGGATGCTTGGAAGGATGGATTGATGGATGAATGGATGCATGGACGGATAGACGGATGGACTGAAAACAACAACAGAAACTATGATGTATTATAATTCGTTTTAATTCGAATGTAAGAAAAAAAAATAAAGCTGCTTAATCACTGTTTAGCTTTATTGGAACGGCAAAGCTTCAATTCATTAGCCTCGCTCACAATAGCCTTGTCTAAATTAAAAATACAATAAATTTTATATATATATATATATATATATATATATACATATATATATATATATATATATATATATATATATATATATATATATATATATATATATATATATATATATATACATATACATATACATACATATATATATATATATATATATATATATATATATATATATATATATATATATATGGCGAGCGGGAGAGAAAGAGAAAGATTTCAATCAATTATCACCCATGACCACCATGTACAAGAAGCCGGATCGAGAACTCAGGGCGCGAAATTACACCCTGAAGGATCACCATCTATCCTTTCCTCTCATTTGATGTTTTATGAGTGTCAAGGCAATCAGATTAGAGGTTTTTAAAATGCACTCACTCACGCTCTCTCTCTCTCTCACACACACACACCCACCCACCACACACACATACACACACACACACACACACACACACATATATATATATATATATATATATATATATATATATATATATATATATATATATATATATATATATATATATATATATATATATATATATATATATATATATATATATATATATATATATATATATATATATACATATATATATATATGTGTGTGTGTGTGTGTGTGTGTGTGTATTTGTGTGTATGTGTATTTTGAGTAAAAAAGTGCAAAAAAAAAAAAATTTACACGCATTTTAGATTTGTATTGCAGCATAGTCCGTATCTACCACCACACCTTGTTAGGGCTGGTTTGCATCTGAAAGTAAAAAAAATGGATTGAATATGTTAGCCACTAATTATGGTTTGTTTGCAACAGAAAGTAAAAAAAAAATGATTGAATATGTTAGCCACTAATTATGGCTTGTTTGCATTAGAAAGTAAAAAAAAATTCAATATGTTAGCCACTAATTAGGGCTTGTTTGCATTTGAAAATAAAGAAATTTGATTGCATATGTTAGCCACTGGTAAGTCAAATCAAATAAACATTTAGGCTCCTGCTAGTAGTGCAGATTGTAGAACCGTGTGGTCTGGCAGTAGAGAGCTAACCCGTAAGTCTCGAGTTCGAATCCGGGTTCAATTCAGTAGACCATCCCTGAGACCACCCAGCTCTGATAATTACCTTGGGAAAGTAAAGGCGGCTGCGCATAGTGCTAACTTTATATGCCGAGATTACAGAAACAAGCGAACTCTACTTCACTTGCCCCAAATACCGTCAGGTTTGGAAGGGGAATATTACTTTACTTCTAGTAAGGCACTATCTAATTTTACTTTCTTTACGCTAACATTAGCGGCCGCTTAATAGGTTGTTAATTTTATTAAGCAAAGTAACGTTTACTTTTAAAAAAATCGTAATTTAATTTTTCATTATTTGGGCTGAAAAGTGTCGATTAATAAACCGAGAGCGATCTCCCCTAAACTTTCTCGAATATTCATGTATAAAACAACAGATGATGGCAACTGGGGATATAAACAGGATTTTTAATCCATTTTTAATTACTTAAACTTTAAAAAAAAAATAGAATCTCGTAGAAAAAAGAATAGCGCACCAAGTAAACGCAAAAAAATGTGTATAATAGTGCGGAATATTATTAGTACTTTATAAAATCACATAAGGTTTTTGAGACATCGGAAATAGTAAAAATTACTACTTCCAATCAACGGAAATTACTTAAAGTTTGCCAGATGACATAGAATTAGATCTTTCACTTACGTGTGAAATTTCATTTATCTTTCTGAAATATTACTCCAGTTTAGGTTTTTGAAAAATTGAAAGTAGAAAAAGTTCCACTTCCGGTTATCGGAAATCACTCAAAAGTTGATATGGATCTACGATCTTTATATAATACTTATATATGACATTTTATCAACCTAGCTGTAACGGTACTAAGTATATCGTGTTTACACACACACACACACACAAATACGGACAGAATGGCAAAGTCAAGTTTTTTCCGACTGGATTAGGCATAAAACGCTAAAATTTTGATACATAAGAAGTTATAAGTTTTGCCCGATTAGAATAAGTCCTCTATAGTCCGGATGTGATTAAGGACTGAGGTGTAAAGCGGTGAAAACTGTCAACATTTCATGTGATCTTTGTGCACAATTACAATACTTTCTATATACCCTGTATACAAGGCATCTAGTTGTAAACAAACAGAATATTTTTGCTATTAAAATGTTTGAAACACAAATTTAAAAATGAAGTTTATTAATTAAAGAAGAATACACTTACGGTCCCTGAATGTCCCAGGGTTGATGGCCACCGAGTTTCAAAAAATTATTTGACATCCATATATTGAGGGTCGGGTAGGAATCAGTGTTGGATATATATAAAGCTATATGAAAACACGAACAATTGTTAACACTTTCAATTTATTTTAACCGCTATAAACAGCCACACTAAAAACTGAAACTGCTGTATCAGACAAAAAAGAGTGTGCATGGTCATGGTTCCAAAACCAAAAAGTCTCGAGTTCGAACCCTCGTGAAATTGAGGCTTGCTAGCTGGGGACAGCCACTCTTCTAGGAGAGACAACATTACAGGTCTATTTATTTGGTAGGGCGGTGGCATTGTTTTTACAAGATTTTATTTAATTCACTTACTCTGTCTGTCGTCAGTCGTCAGTCTGTCTAGATCGAAGCGCCCGAGCAAAATTACCGGCCCTAATAACTGACAGATACGGTTCGTTTTTGGCACGTGGGTAAAGACATGAAAACAATGCAACAAGACATTAAATTTGACTTAATTGGATGCCTAATTAATTTTTTATGAAATAATTAATATTTTGACCAAATTAGTAGATAGTTCTATCCAACTAATCTACACGCATCATCACGTTCAATAGCGCGTCATCACGTTCAATAGGTGCGCAATGTTTTTTTAGTCATGTAACTCTATTGTAAATAAAAACATGTAAAGTACTAAACTATTTTTCATAAAAACACGTTTCAATAATAAGCTTTTATGTAATAATGCACTAAAAAAGAGAATGGAAATTATAGACTACTATTTAAAGAACTATGAAGAAAAGCGTGTGTCTCTTCCTAAATATTAGTAAAGGTATCCAACAGATGCTAAAGTGACCCACGCTTTTCTTTATAGTTATTTATATAGTAGTGTAAAATTTATTTCCCTCGTTTTTAGTGTATTATTACATAAAAGCTTGTTATCAAAACGTTTTTTATGATTTTTTTTACAAACTTTTATTTAACTCACTTCCTCTCTCTGTCGTCAGTAGTCAGTCTATCTAGATCGAAACGCCAAAGCGAAATTACTGGCACTTCTAAGTGACAAATACGGTTCGTAGTTGGCACGTGGGTCAAGACGTGAAGACAATGCAGCATGACAATAAATTTGACTTAATTGGATGCGTAATTTTTATGAGTTATTTTAAATTTTGACGAAATTAGTAGGCAGTTCGTTTGGTTTCTTATTAGAGAATCTGCACTATGTGTAGAGCTGTAAAATAGTATTTAGGTAGAGAACAATTTTCGTTTTTAGACTGACTGTTAATTACAAATTTTTCAAACTGGGTTTGGATGGGGGTGGGCTTTTCACGGACAGGAATATCTATATATAGAATTGGGAGAATGGGGCTCCAAGTCGATAGTCAAACCCGGGCGACGGAATAGGTCACTACGCCTCTGGCTAATCATTTAAGTAATGAGATTAGGGGCTGCTAAAAATAACTGCCTTGAAAGTCGTGAGTTTAAGTAGCTGACCTGTGAATTCATCAACATAAATTACAAAACGATTTAAAATTTAAAAGTTTAGAAATAAAGTCTACAACCTTATTTTTGCTTTAGAATAAACACTGTGAAAAAAACGAAGAGGCATTTTATGTAATCTAAACTATATAATGTTTCTATTTAATTTTAGTCGAATAACCATCATTAGGTGTTTTTACTTTTCATATTTAAATATAGAGGAAATGTTATTAAAATGGAATAATTTTTTTATAACATTCAGGCTGCTTATAATATTTAAAATATGATTTTTCTTTAACCTCATATTTTTTCAGCTCTACTTTTAAGCCCAAACCCTCTCAACCCATTAGCCATTGGAAAAGAATCCCTTGAATCACCATTTAATTACACATTTGCATTTTCAGGTTTAAAAATACATTTATGAAGTATTACTATTGTAAATTTGTATCAGTCCTCACAAGCCGATGATGAAAACTGTAATACTAAGTAAACACGTCTAATATGTCTGAGGCAAACAAAATATAAAGGAAGTGTTGTAATAGTTTATATAAATTAAATGAAATTTTGATATATTTTTCGTTTCACACCTTCCTACTTTTTTTTGTAAACGAAATACAAAGGATGTATTGTAATGGTGCAAAAATCTAAATCGAGATCTTGACAAATTTTGACGTTTAATAACCTTTCGGAGACGGAAAATATAATTTTTATACAATCCTATGTGTGTGTGTCGCTCTCTCTCTCTCTATAAAAAGGATAAGTGCCGTTTTATTTATGTCAACGAAATTTCATAAGCAAGCTTTTTTTTTTCTCTCATCTTTTGAGTGATTTCCGGAAAACCGTTATTGATCATTATTGTACTTTCGGTATTCCAAAAGCCCATAATTTGATTACCATTTACGTTAAGTGGACCAAACTTAACATATATAATTATTCGATTGTATGTGCATGCCTCTATCAATGTTTGAATGGTTTCGTATAACCGGAAGTGCCATTTAACCCTATTTATGTAAGGAACACGATAACTTAAGTACACTTTCAGTGTGGTTGGCGAAATTTTAGGGCTTACAAAATCAGTAAACAAATTAGTAAACACAATGACGTTTTAATTTAAGAGGTTTTGAGATTTTTTTCCCTTAAATTAAATACAACCATCACCATTTTTATTGGTTTAAACATTACACAATCTTGTGTGCGTATCACGGCCGCAATTTTCTGATAGGCCTACGAATGCAAAAAGTGCCTAGGCCAAACAAAGATCATGAAACGACCCTGCACCCCACCCAATTAATTACTTCCTAAGATCAATTTCCCACCTGTACTTATCCTCGCCGAGTTGCAGTAGGACATCACCTCAAATCAATTACTCACCCATCAATTTTAGAGAGATGGGGGGGGGGGGTAGTTCAAGAAATAGGTTACGTATAGATTATAGATTATAGGTATAGGTATTTGAATATGTTAGTTTATGTTTATGTTTATGGTTATGCTTATGCTCATGTTTATGTTTCTTGTATGTTTGTATTTATGTTTTTAAGTTGTAGTGAGTATTATGGTATATGTTTGTGTTTATGTTTGAGTTTGAGGCTATGTTTTCTGAATGTGGTTTTTTAGGCGTAGAAGTGTGAGGAGTGGAAAGATTTATGCCTATATCTGTTTGTTTATGTTTGTGGTTGAGGTTGGTTGTGATAGAGTTAGGCTTAGAGTTAGGTTTAGGATCATATATGTTTTCTAAAATGTCGTTATTTGCATTTAGATATTAATTACTACCATAATCCTTGGCAGCGCCGGGTTTATGCTGCTTAAAAAGCATACAATTAGAGGTTCTTTATAGAGATTTTTTTTACTAAAGCCACTGCTGATTCGGACCGGGAAAGCTAATTCTAGTTTAAGAATTAGATTAAAAAAAATTAATGAAAACATTTCATTTATCCGACTGCATCCCCGATACTGTTTGGGGAGATTACAGCCAAGTTTTTATATTATGTTATTCTTTGTATGTAAGTAAAGTAAACTTTCCCTTTGAGACCTGACGGTCTATAAGGCAAGTGAAGTAGAGTTTACTTGTTTCTGTGACCTCGGCATATGAAGAGATAGTGTGGTCAGCACTATGCCCAGCCGCCTTTACTTTCCCTAACGTGAGTTAGGTACCCAGCAGAGTTGGGTGGACTCAGGGACAGTCTGCTGACTTGAACCCGGATTCGAACTCGAGACCTACGGGTTAGTACTCCAGCTCTTCACCGCTAAACCACTCCGTCCCATTTTTTTTGTGTGTAACTATTTTCAATTTTTTTAATTGGTAGAATTTATTGTAAAAAAAAAAAGAAAACAAAAAACATCACAATGTTATTTTCTAACGTTAGTAGTAGGTAAAAAAATTATATTTCTCACCTTCAGACACGAAGGTAAAAGCGACTACCAAAATCAGAAACAAGCTTGCAGATAATTTCATCTTTTTCAACTGTTGTTCTTACTGTAATCTCGACCGACCTCCTTGAGTGTGATCTAATGTTCAACAGGTGTCGACCTTCAGTACTCTATCTCAAGGTAATCCTCACAACAGGACGTGCGTGTTAGGAAAGGCTAGTGCTATTTTTAGGACACGGATTACATGGATCGGGGATGTTTTGAATGTTATTAAAATTCTAAAGACATTCAATTTTTTAAAAATCTGTCAGTGTGTGTATGTGTGTGTGTGTGTGTGTGTGTGAGGCATTCAGTCAGTTAGTCTTTCTGACTGTCTGTCTGTCCGTCAGTGCTCTCTATTTTTCTTTCTCTCCGTTTGTTTTTCAATGTTAAACCTATCGACCTAGAACCTAATTTAAAATTTAATGTCAATTCCTAATCTCTTGGATATAATTGGTTTAAAAATGGATTTAGAAATCATTCACCTTGGTAATTTCAAACACAATTTGTAGTTGACAAATTAAAAGTTCGATTGTGCAGGGGCGCTAGGTACGGTTTAACTTGATTTCTCGTGCTTAACACTTCTTTGTGTATTGTTTATGGGTCGATATGAAGCTTTCATTGATATATATATATATATATATATATATATATATATATATATATATATATATATATATATATATATATATATATATATATATATACTTTTAGTATAACTAATTAAATGTGTTAAAGCCAACATATATCTTTGAGGTTTTTAAAAATCTTTTTATTAATCTAATAAAACATCACATATACAAGAATAATTGTGAAAACTTCGAGTATATTTAATTTGGTCTTGATTCTAATGTAGCGTAATATAACTCTTACACGATCCATAATTTTATGGGGAAGGCGTGGTCGAATGGTAGAGAATACGACTGCTAGCCCGAAAGTCTCAAGCCCGAATCCGGGTTCATATCTATTAGTCCACCCATCCCACGTTTGACTCACTTAGGGAAAGTAAAGGCAGCTAAGTAGTGCTGACCACACTATCTCATATGCAGAGGTTACATAAAACAGGTGAACTCTTCTTTACTTACCCCATGGATCGTCAAGTTCTAATGAAGCCTAATCCCTAAAACAAATGTCATTTAAGTAAAAAAAAAACGTTTTTTTAAAAAACTCAGTCTATCACATTTACTTTTATTTTTACAAATGTACATACTAATCTATTTACATACAACTAAACATGTTAACAATGACAATTTTCTGCCTTTCATAAGTAATGACATTATGACTTCCTGAATAAAAGTTCCGGTTTCCATTTGTTGTCAGATAGTCGATTTTGTTAATGCTCATTTGCCTGCAGTGGTAAGTATAGTTCTTTACAATATTGCTGAAAATTTAAACAAATTACATTGTTTTCATTGTAACAAGTGAGTACTATAAATATAAACACTACAATGATATCTTTATTTCAGAGTGTAGCGAAGGGTGGGTGGGTGGGGTGGCCGAAGAAAGGGGTGGGGCATCTCATTCTGAGCTATATTACTAAATTTTAATCAAAGTTAAGAATATACACTACTGCTTTGCTTTCCTGACTGATTTAACTATTTTCTATATAACTTTTGTCATTTTAATAAAAGCTGTAAAGGGACAATGATAAGTAAAAGGCGTCCCCACCCTTTACCAGTAGACAAACAGACAGACAGACAGACATTCCCATATAATCTTTTTTCCAAAAACATAGCTTCGCCTACTCTGGTTCTAATTTGTGGAACAATCTTCCTAATAAAATAAAGCTATCTAGATCTGAAAATATATTCAAATCTAAACTAAAACTACAATTATTTAATGACCTCTCTAACTGACTCATTGTAACATTTCTCATCCATCTATTATATTCTCTTTTTTATCTCATTTTGTATTATAACTATGTAACATTATTTCTTTATTCTACATTTTTAGTGCTATGTTACCGCTATGTGTTATTGAATTGTTTTATTTGTTTAAACGGCCAATGTGAAAAAAGACAGACAGACAGACAGACAGACAGACAGACAGACAGACAGACAGACAGACAGACAGACAGACAGACAGACAGACAGACAGACAGACAGACAGACAGACAGACAGACAGACAGACAGACAGACAGACAGACAGACAGACAGACAGACAGACAGACAGACAGACAGACAGACAGACAGACAGACAGACAGACAGACAGACAGACAGACAGACAGACAGACAGACAGACAGACAGACAGACAGACAGACAGACAGACAGACAGACAGACAGACAGACAGACAGACAGACAGACAGACAGACAGACAGACAGACAGACAGACAGACAGACAGACAGACAGACAGACAGACAGACAGACAGACAGACAGACAGACAGACAGACAGACAGACAGACAGACAGACAGACAGACAGACAGACAGACAGACAGACAGACAGACAGACAGACAGACAGACAGACAGACAGACAGACAGACAGACAGACAGACAGACAGACAGACAGACAGACAGACAGACAGACAGACAGACAGACAGACAGACAGACAGACAGACAGACAGACAGACAGACAGACAGACAGACAGACAGACAGACAGACAGACAGACAGACAGACAGACAGACAGACAGACAGACAGACAGACAGACAGACAGACAGACAGATAGACATGTGGTTATTAGGTGCAGGCAACTCAATGTTCGAGATAACAAGCTTCTAGACGGAGTTAAACACAAACGTTTTTGATCGGGAGTTCGTGTGTGACGAAGAGGTGGAGTATAGTTAGACATAGTGACAGAATGGTTTATGTGGCGTAGTGCAGCACATATAATCGGTTAAGTTCGTCTTCCAGTAAACAATATCAAATTAAAAAACAAAAAACGAGAAAGACAATCGGTCAAAAATTATTGTCGGCACTCATTATAGCTACAAGAGTTTAATGAAAGGTATTGATGAATGAATGGATGATTGAATTGATGGACGCATGAAAGGATGGATCGATGGACGAATGGATGCATGGACGAATGGATGGATGGACTGTAAACAAAACAAAAGAAACTATGATGTATTATAATTAGTTTTAATTAGAATGTAAGAACAAAATAAATGAAGCCGCTTAATCACTGTTTTATCGGAACGGCAAAGCTTCAATTCATTCTAAAATTCAACGCTGACAATAGTTTGCTCTAAAATAAAAATAAAAACACAATAAATTATATATGTATATATATATAATATATATATATATATATATATATATATATATATATATATATATATATATATATATATATATATGTGTGTGTGTGTGTGTGTGTTTTGTGTATTTTGAGTATTGCAACAAAAAAGAAAATTTACATGCATCTTAGATTTGGTTTGCAGCATGTTCGGTATTTACCACCACAAGATGCTAGGGCTGGTTTGCAGCTGAAAGTAAAATAAACCGGGAGTAATCTCCCCTAAACTTTCTCGAATAATTTTATATAAAAAGCAGGGAATGGGAACTCGGGATATAGACATGAATTTTAATACATTTTAAATACTTAAAATTTTTAAAGTAGAATAAAATCTCGAAGAAAAAATAATTGCACACCAGTGAACGCCAAATAACTTGTGCATAATAATACTTCATTAATTTACATGCGATTTATGAGAAATTGGAAATAGCGTAAATTACTACTTCCGTTCAAGTTATAGGCTTTTGAAAATTTCAAAGTAAAAAAAGAACCACTTCCGGTTATCGGAAATCGCTCAAAAGTTGGTACTGATGTACGATAATAATAAAATACTTATATTTGAAATTTAATCAACCTAGCTGTTACGGTACTCAAGTTATCTTGTTTACAGACACACAGACACACACATACACACAGACATACGGACAAGATTCCAAACTTATGTTTTTCCGTATCAGTGAGGTGTAAAATGTCGAGATTTCCAAAAATCTCGATTTTATTTTTTGCACGATTACAAGACTTTCTTTATAGGCCTACTTCGTATATACGAGAAAGTAAATAAACCGGGAGTGATTTCCCCTAAACTTTCTCGAATATTCTAATATAACACTACGTGGGATGGCAACTCTGAATATAGACATGATTTTTATTTACTTAAACTTTTAAAAGTAGAAAAAAATCTAGGAGAAAAAAGAATTAGCGCACCAAGCGAACGCCAAAACAAAATGTGCATAATAGTGCGCAATATTATTAGTACTTTATAAATTTACATGCGCTTTTTGTGAAATCGGAAATAGCGTAAATTAGTACTTTCGGTCAACGGAAAATACTCAAAATTTTACAGAAGGTAGAGGATTAGATCTTTTACTTACATGTGAAATTTTATTTATCTATTTAAAATAGTACTCAAGTTATAGGCTTTTGAAAAATTCAAAATAGAAAAAGTATCGGAAATTGCTCAAAAGTTGATACAGATCTACGATTTTAATAAAATACTTATATATGAAATTTCATCAACCCAGCTGTATCGGTACTCAATTTATCGTGTTTACAGACAGACAGACAGACAGACACACACACAGACATACGGACAAGACTGCAAAATTATGTTTTTCCGTATTAATGAGGTGTAAAACGTCGAGATTTGTAAAAATCTCGATCTTTTTTGCACGATTACAAGACTTTCTCTATACCGCGTATATACCCGCGTATATACGAGTAAGTAACAAAAAATGATTGAATCTGTTAGCCACTAACTAGGGACATTTGACATTTGATTGAATATGTTAGCCACTGGTAATTCAAATCAGATAGACATTTATGCTCCTGCTAGTATGGCAGTTTGTAGAACGGTGTGGTCTGGCCACCCAGCTCTGATAATTACCTTGGAAAAGTAAAGGCGGCTGCGCATAGTGCTAACCACACCATCTCTTCATATGCCGAGATCCCAGAAACAAGTGAACTCTACTTCACTGCCCCAAATACCGTCAGGTTTGGAAGAGGAATTTTACTTTACTTCTAGTAAGGGACAATCTAATTTTACTTTCTTTAGGCAAACATTAGCGGCCGCTTAATAAGTTGTTAATTTTATAAAGTTTAGTAACGTATACTTTTTAAAAAATCGTAATTTAATTTTTCATTATTTGGGCTTAGAAGTGTCAATTAATAAACCGGGAGCGATCTCCCCTAAACTTTCTCGAATATTCTTATATAAAACAACACCAACATGGGATGGCAACTGGGGATATAGACATGATTTTTAATCAATTTTTAATGACTTAAACTTTTAAAAATAGAATAGAATCTCGTAGAAAAAAGAATAGCGCACCAAGTAAACGCAAACAAAATGTGTATAATAGTGCGGAATATTATTAGTACTTAATAAAATCACATAAAGTTTTTGAGACATAAATTACTACTTCCGATCAACAGAAATTACTTAAAATTTGACAGATGGCATAGAATTAGATCTTTCACTTATGTGTGAAATTTAATTTATCTTTCTGAAATATTACTCCAGTTATAGGCTTTTGAAAAATTGAAAGTAGAAAAAGTTCCACGTCCGGTTATCGGAAATCACTCAAAAGTTGATATGGATCTACGATTATTATATAATACTTATAAATGACATTTTTATCAACCTAGCTGTATCGGTACTCAAGTTATCGTGTTTACACACACACACACACACACACACACACACACACACACACACACACACACACACACACACACGCACACGCACACGCACACGCGCACGCACACGCACACGCGCACGCGCACGCGCACACGCACACGCACACGCACACGCACACGCACACACACACACACACACACACACACACACACACACACACACACACACACAACCACACACACACACACACACACACACACACACACACACACACAGAGAAATGCGGACAGAATTGCAAAGTCAATTTTTTTCCGAATGGATTAGGCATAAAAAGCCAAAATTTTGTTATAAGATTTGCCCGATTAAAATAAGTCCTCTATACTCCGGATGTGATGAAGGACTGAGGTGTAAAGCGGTGAAAACTTTCAACATTTCATGCGATCTTTGTGCACAATTACAATACTTTCTTTATACGCTGTATACACGGCATCTAGTTGTAAACAAACAGAACATTTTTACTATTAAAATCAATCTTTGAAACACAAATTTAAAAATGAAGTTTATTAATTAAAGAAGAATACACTTACGTGCCCTGAATGCCCCAGGTTCGATGGCCGCCGAGGATAAAAAAAAATTTGACATCATTGTATTGAGGGTCGGGTAGGAATCAGTATTGGATACATATAAAGCTATATGAAAACACGAACAATTGTTAGCACTTTCAATTTATTTTAACCGCTATAAACAGCCACACTAAAAACTGCTGTATCATACAAAAAAGAGTCTGCATGGTCATGGTTACAAAACCGAAAAGTCTCGAGTTCGAACCGTCGTGAAGATGAGGCTTGTTAGCTGGGGTCAGCCACTCTTCTAGGAGAGACAACGTTACAGGTCTATTTATTTGGCAGGGCGTTGGTATTGGTTTCTTTTTACAAGCTATTATTTAACTCGCTTCCTCTGTCTGTCGTCAGCCGTTAGTCTGTCTAGATCGAAACGCCCGAGCGAAATTACTGGCAATTCTTACTGATAGATACGGTTCGTAGTTGGCACGTGGGTAAAGACATAAAGACAATGCAACATGACATAAAATTTGACAAAATAGATGCCTAATTAATTTTTTTATGAATAAATAAAAATTTTGACCAAATTTGTAGGCAGTTTTATCCAACTGCTCCACACGCGTCATCACGTTCAATAGATGAGCAATGGTTTTTAGTCATGTAACTCTATTGTAAATAAAAACATCTAAAGTCCTAAAAAAGAATAATAAAAAAACGTTTTAATTTAAAGAAAAGCGTGGGTCTCTTCCTAAATATTAGTAAAGGTATCCAATAGATACTAAAGTGACCCACGATTTTCTTTATAGTTATTTAAATAGTAGTGTATAATTTATTTTCTCCTTTTTAGTGCATTATTTCATAAAATCTTGTTATTAAAACGTTTTTTTATGAAAAAAAATTTCTTCCATTTCTGAGATCTTTTACTTTTATGAAATTTCACATCATAAAATATTTTATTATATATTTATTTTAAGTTTTGCTAAAACAAATGATTTAAGAACAATAACATAACAATACTCAGTGAAATGTAGTAGTAAGCCAACGAGCTAGTACATAGTGAGATATAGATAATAGACATATAAGCAGTGAGGTAAGTGACTAATGAATTATTACAACAGTGGCGTAGCTAAGGGAGTGTTGGGCAGGCGCCCCGGGCGACGATCTAAAGGGTGCGCCAAAGGAGTGTAAAAAATAATTTAAAAGTTATTTTAAGCTGAAGTATTGAAACATACACATCTAAAGTTAAGAAAATAAACGACTACAAGGCTTTACAAACATTTCAAACTGGAGGGGGGGGGGGAGGGGGGCGCTTTTTCACAGACAGGAATAACTATATATAAAAATGGGAGAGAGGGGGCGCAAAGTTGATAGTCAACCCCGGGCGCCGGAGTAGGTCACTACGCCTCTGGCTAATTATTTTTTAAGTAATGAGATTAGGGGTTGCTAAAAAAATTTATTGATTTAACAGTAGTGAGGGAAAGGGTTGTCAAACATTCTATTGCCTTGAATGTCGTGAGATTAAGTAGCTCACCTGTGAATTCATCAAACAAAAATTACAAAGCGATTTAAAATTTGAACGTTTAGAAATAACGTCTACAAACTTATTTTCTTTTTAGAATAAACGGTGTGAAAAAAACGAAGAGGCATTTTATATAATCTGAACAATACAATGTTTCTATTTAATTTTAGTCGAATAAACATCAGTTAGTGTTTTGTTTTACTTTTTAATATACAAATATAGAGGAAATGTTATTAACATGGAATAATTGTGTATTTGATATGTTTCATTGTGCTCATCATAACATTCCGCTTGCTTATAATATTTATAATATTATTTTTATTTAATCTCAAATTTACTTCAGCTCTACTCCAAAGCCCAAACCCCTCAACCCATTAGCCATTGGAAAAGAATCCCTTGAATCACCATTTAATTACACATTTGCATTTTCAGGTTAAAAAAAAATTGTGAGGTATTACTATTGTAAATTTGTACCAGTCTTCACAAGCCGATAATGATAACTGTAATACTAAAGTAAACACGTCTTGTATGTCTGAGGCATACAAAATATAAAGGAAGTGTTGTAATAGTTTATATAAAATAAATGAAATTTTGAAATATTTTTTGTTTCACACCTTCTAACTTTTTTGTGTACATGGAATACAAATGATGTATAATAATTGTGCAAAAATCTAAATCGAGATCTTGACAAATTTTGACGTTTAATAACATTTCGGAGACGGAAAATATAATTTTAATACAAACATGTGTGTGTGTGTGTGTTTGTCTATAGAAAGGATAAGTGCCGTTTTATTTATGTCAACGAAATTTCATAAACAAGCATTATATCAACTTTTTTGTTTTCTCTCATCTTTTGAGCGATTTTCGGTAAACCGCTACTGATCATTACTCTACTTTCGGTTTTCAAAAGGCCCATAATTTGATTACCATTTACGTTAAGTGGACCAAACTTAACATATATTATTATTCGATTGTATGTGCATGTATCTATCAATGTTTGAATGGTTTCGTATAACCGCAAGTGGCATTTTACCCTATTTATGTGAGGAACACGATAACTTAAGTACACTTTCAGTGTGGTTGGCGAAATTTTAGGGCTTACAAAATCAGTAAACAAATTAGTAAACACAATGACGTTTTCAATTTAAAAAGTATTGAGATTTTTCCACCTTAAATTAAATACAACCATCACCATTTTTATTGGTTTAAACATTACACAATCTGATTTACGTATCACGGCCGCAATTTTCTGATAGGCCTACGAATGCAAAAAGTGCCTAGGCCGTACAAAGATCATGAAACGACCCTGCACCCC
>NW_026732217.1:307500-312500 GCF_028476545.2 Physella acuta | reverse complement strand
CCGACTGGATTAGGCATAAAACGCCAAAATTTTGATACATAAGAAGTTATAAGTTTTGCCCGATTAGAATAAGTCCTCTATAGTCCGGATGTAATGAAGGACTGAGGTGTAAAGCGGTGAAAACTGTCAACATTTCATGTGATCTTTGTGCACAATTACAATACTTTCTATATACCCTGTATACAAGGCATCTAGTTGTAAACAAACAGAATATTTTTGCTATTAAAATGTTTGAAACACAAATTTAAAAATGAAGTTTATTAATTAAAGAAGAATACACTTACGGTCCCTGAATGTCCCAGGGTTGATGGCCACCGAGTTTCAAAAAATTATTTGACATCCATTTATTGAGGGTCGGGTAGGAATCAGTGTTGGATACATATAAAGCTATATGAAAACACGAACAATTGTTAACACTTTCAATTTATTTTAACCGCTATAAACAGCCACACTAAAAACTGAAACTGCTGTATCAGACAAAAAAGAGTGTGCATGGTCATGGTTCCAAAACCAAAAAGTCTCGAGTTCGAACCCTCGTGAAATTGAGGCTTGCTAGCTGGGGACAGCCACTCTTCTAGGAGAGACAACATTACAGGTCTATTTATTTGGTAGGGCGGTGGCATTGTTTTTACAAGATTTTATTTAATTCACTTACTCTGTCTGTCGTCAGTCGTCAGTCTGTCTAGATCGAAGCGCCCGAGCAAAATTACCGGCCCTAATAACTGACAGATACGGTTCGTTTTTGGCACGTGGGTAAAGACATGAAAACAATGCAACAAGACATTAAATTTGACTTAATTGGATGCCTAATTAATTTTTTATGAAATAATTAATATTTTGACCAAATTAGTAGATAGTTCTATCCAACTAATCTACACGCATCATCACGTTCAATAGCGCGTCATCACGTTCAATAGGTGCGCAATGTTTTTTTAGTCATGTAACTCTATTGTAAATAAAAACATGTAAAGTACTAAACTATTTTTCATAAAAAACACGTTTCAATAATAAGCTTTTATGTAATAATGCACTAAAAAAGAGAATGGAAATTATAGACTACTATTTAAAGAACTATGAGGAAAAGCGTGTGTCTCTTCCTAAATATTAGTAAAGGTATCCAACAGATGCTAAAGTGACCTACGCTTTTCTTTATAGTTATTTATATAGTAGTGTAAAATTTATTTCTCTCGTTTTTAGTGTATTATTACATAAAAGCTTGTTATCAAAACGTTTTTTATGATTTTTTTTTACAAACTTTTATTTAACTCACTTCCTCTCTCTGTCGTCAGTAGTCAGTCTATCTAGATCGAAACGCCAAAGCGAAATTACTGGCACTTCTAAGTGACAAATACGGTTCGTAGTTGGTACGTGGGTCAAGACGTGAAGACAATGCAGCATGACAATAAATTTGACTTAATTGGATGCGTAATTTTTATGAGTTATTTTAAATTTTGACGAAATTAGTAGGCAGTTCGTTTGGTTTCTTATTAGAGAATCTGCACTATGTGTAGAGCTGTAAAATAGTATTTAGGTAGAGAACAATTTTCGTTTTTAGACTGACTGTTAATTACAAATTTTTCAAACTGGGTTTGGATGGGGGGGGGGGGGGCTTTTCACGGACAGGAATATCTATATATAGAATTGGGAGAATGGGGCTCCAAGTCGATAGTCAACCCCGGGCGCCGGAATAGGTCACTACGCCTCTGGCTAATCATCTAAGTAATTAGATTAGGGGCTGCTAAAAATAACTGCCTTGAAAGTCGTGAGTTTAAGTAGCTGACCTGTGAATTCATCAACATAAATTACAAAACGATTTAAAATTTAAACGTTTAGAAATAAAGTCTACAACCTTATTTTTGCTTTAGAATAAACACTGTGAAAAAATCGAAGAGGCATTTTATATAATCTTAACTATATAATGTTTCTATTTAATTTTAGTCGAATAACCATCATTTAGTGTTTTTACTTTTCATATTTAAATATAGAGGAAATGTTATTAAAATGGAATAATTTTTTATAACATTCAGGCTGCTTATAATATTTAAAATATTATTTTTCTTTAACCTCAAATTTTTTCAGCTCTACTTTTAAGCCCAAACCCTCTCAACCCATTAGCCATTGGTAAAGAATCCCTTGAATCACCATTTAATTACACATTTGCATTTTCAGGTTTAAAAATACATTTATGAAGTATTACTATTGTAAATTTGTATCAGTCCTCACAAGCCGATGATGAAAACTGTAATACTAAGTAAACACGTCTAATATGTCTGAGGCAAACAAAATAAAGGAAGTGTTGTAATAGTTTATATAAATTAAATGAAATTTTGATATATTTTTCGTTTCACACCTTCCTACTTTTTTTTGTAAACGAAATACAAAGGATGTATTGTAATGGTGCAAAAATCTAAATCGATATCTTGACAAATTTTGACGTGTAATAACCTTTCGGAGACGGAAAATATAATTTTTATACAATCCTATGTGTGTGTGTCTCTCTCTCTCTCTCTCTATAAAAAGGATAAGTGCCGTTTTATTTATGTCAACGAAATTTCATAAGCAAGCTTTTTTTTTCTCACATCTTTTGAGCGATTTCCGGAAAACCGTTATTGATCATTATTGTACTTTCGGTATTCCAAAAGCCCATAATTTGATTACCATTTACGTTAAGTGGACCAAACTTTACATATATAATTATTCGATTGTATGTGCATGCCTCTATCTATTTATGTAAGGAACACGATAACTTAAGTACACTTTCAGTGTGGTTGGCGAAATTTTAGGGCTTACAAAATCAGTAAACAAATTAGTAAACACAATGACGTTTTAATTTAAGAGGTTTTGAGATTTTTTTCCCTTAAATTAAATACAACCATCACCATTTTTATTGGTTTAAACATTACACAATCTTGTGTGCGTATCACGGCCGCAATTTTCTGATAGGCCTACGAATGCAAAAAGTGCCTAGGCCAAACAAAGATCATGAAACGACCCTGCACCCCACCCAATTAATTACTTCCTAAGATCAATTTCCCACCTGTACTTATCCTCGCCGAGTTGCAGTAGGACATCACCTCAAATCAATTACTCACCCATCAATTTTAGAGAGATGGGGGGGGGGGGGGTAGTTCAAGAAATAGGTTACGTATAGATTATAGATTATAGGTATAGGTATTTGAATATGTTAGTTTATGTTTATGTTTATGGTTATGCTTATGCTCATGTTTATGTTTCTTGTATGTTTGTATTTATGTTTTTAAGTTATAGTGAGGATTATGGTATATGTTTGTGTTTATGTTTGAGTTTGAGGCTATGTTTTTCTGAATGTGGTTTTTTAGGCGTAGAAGTGTGAGAAGTGGAAAGATTTATGCCTATATCTGTTTGTTTATGTTTGTGGTTGAGGTTGGTTGTGATAGAGTTAGGCTTAGAGTTAGGTTTAGGATCATATATGTTTTCTAAAATGTCGTTATTTGCATTTAGATATTAATTACTACCATAATCCTTGGCAGCGCCGGGTTTATGCTGCTTAAAAAGCATACAATTAGCGGTTCTTTAGAGATTTTTTTTTACTAAAGCCACTGCTGATTCGGACCGGGAAAGCTAATTCTAGTTTAAGAATTAGATTAAAAAAAATTAATGAAAACATTTCATTTATCCGACTGCATCCCCGATACTGTTTGGGGAGATTACAGCCAAGTTATTATATTATGTTATTCTTTGTATGTAAGTAAAGTAAACTTTCCCTTTGAGACCTGACGGTCTATAAGGCAAGTGAAGTAGAGTTTACATGTTTCTGTGACTTCGGCATATGAAGAGATAGTGTGGTCAGCACTATGCCCAGCCGCCTTTACTTTCCCTAACGTGAGTTAGGTACCCAGCAGAGTTGGGTGGACTCAGGGACAGTCTGCTGACTTGAACCCGGATTCGAACTCGAGACCTACGGGTTAGTAGTCCAGCTCTTCACCGCTAAACCACTCCGTCCCATTTTTTTGTGTGTAACTATTTTCAATTTTTTTAATTGGTAGAATTTATTGTAAAAAAAAAAAAGAAAACAAAAAACATCACAATGTTATTTTCTAACGCTAGTAGTAGGTAAACAAATTATATTTCTCACCTTCAGACACGAAGGTAAAAGCGACTACCAAAATCAGAAATAAGCTTGCAGATAATTTCATCTTGTCAACTGTTTTCCTTACTGTAATCACGACCGACCTCCTTGAGTGTGATCTAATGTTCAACAGGTGTCGACCTTCAGTACTCTATCTCAAGGTAATCCTCACAATAGGACGTGCGTATTAGGAAAGGCTAGTGCTATTTTTAGGACACGGATTACATGGATCGGGGAGGTTTTAATGTAATTAAATTTCTAAAGACATTCAATTTTTTTAATCAGTCAGTGTGTGTGTGTGTGTGTGTGTGTGTGTGTGTGTGTGTGAGGCATTCAGTCAGTTAGTCATTCTGACTGTCTGTCTGTCCGTCAGTGCTCTCTATTTTTCTTTATCTCTCCGTTTGTTTTTCAATGTTAAACCTATCGACCTAGAACCTAATTTAAAATTTAATTTCAATTCTTCTCTTTATCTCTTGGATATAATTGGTTTAAAAATGGTTTTAGAAATCATTTACCGTAGAAATGTTTTCAAACACCTTGGTAATTTCAAACACAATATATAGTTGACACACTAAAAGTTCGATTGCGCAGGGGCGCTAGGTACGGTTTAACTTGATTTCTCGTGCTTAATACTTCTTTGTGTATTGTTTATGGGTCGAAATGAAGCTTTCATTGATATATATATATATATATATATATATATATATATATATATATATATATATATATATATATATATATATATATATATATATATATATATATATATATATATATGGTAACAGGACAAATGATCTCAGGACAAATGATCTCCGACAAAATATCTCAGACAAAATATCTGACGGATAATTGATCTCAGGACAAATGATCTCAGGACAAATGATCTTAAGGA